>NW_005842072.1:2100199-2106556 GCF_000455745.1 Alligator sinensis
CTTAGCTGGAGTATCAAGTAGTATAAAGCTTTACGACGACGTGCAAATATTAACAAAGAACATATGCAGAGTTTGCAGGGGTTTGTGATAGTACAGGTAATGTAGAGGAGATCAGACATTACGGTTCTGTTTACTGCAAGGTGTGCTGCACCTCGACTGGCTCTGAGTGCCCTCGGCTGCCATCCAAGTTAATTAGGGTTAAAAATGCTCTAAACCTATGAAGATTGCTCAGTATCTTCCAGGACTGCTCTCTTAAAATAAACTGCTCCCACCCGGGTAGTTTAAAGCCTCTGTTCTGTTCCTTAGTTGCAGCATGGAAGATAAAAACAAGGAGAGAGAGAGGGGGAAAAAAAAGATTTGACATGTATAGCAACAATCCTGCTTAATGGTGGCAAGAGCAATGATATGTCAAATTCGTGGTATTGATTGGACACATTTGTCTCCTTAGTTGAAAATGGACTTTATCAGAGAACGTGATTTATAGTAAAGATAGCAGGCTTTGCACGTCTTCATACAAAGCAGGCAATCTTTGTATAAATCAGTATTAACCCATTTAAACAATAACATGTTTACTTATATAACAGTGAGTCAGCTTCCAGCACAATCCAGAATTAGTCACTGTCAACCTCTGCCTTACTTTATTGGAGTCTCTGGGAAAGCTCTCTCATCTCTGTCTTAAAAGTAAATTCAGTGAAAATTCAGTGAATGGGGAATTGCACTCAAATTCTCATTGCAAGATACCCATTTTCCAAGCATTTTTATAATTCTTAAGTAATCGTTGTCACAGGTTTGTTCTTAATGAAATGTCACCTTTTTTTTTTTAAGGATATTGCAACTTGGACACCAAAAATAGTCCAACCTCACCACCATGCTTTTATTTCTAGACTCTCCTATGGTATAAAATCCTGCTCTTCACTTCATCTTATGCAGCTCTTCTCTTTTTTATTTTCTTAGTATTAGTTCTTACTGTATAGTGCATGTCTAAAAATAAAGGATAAAATGACAATAAAGGCTCCCAGGGAAAAAACAAAAGAGAGGAAACATGAAAAGGACTTGAAAAGAAAAGGGTACAAAAGCGCATAGTACAAAGGAGCCTAGAGTTGAAAAGATTATAGAATTAAGAAAAAAGTGTTAATGTAATCTTAAAAAAGAGAAATAATTCAAATAAAAGCCATCAAAAGGAAGATAAAAAGGAGGAACATTAGAAAAATATAAAGGAGATATTTTTAGACAGCCTGCTTAACCTGAGGGGACAGCCTTCAGGAAAGCCAGATGTAGTTTACTGAAATTATTATCGTAATAAAATGTGTAACAGAACACAGAGCACCATAACAACATTTTTAATGGAGAACACAAAAACATGTTCTCCCTCTGCCTTCATAATGCCTTTATTTTTAACAGTTCATGAGCACAATTTTCACAACGGATGCCAAGACATTCCCAGCTCATTAATTCTTAGCATATATTATTCCTATAGGGTTCATTTGCATTCCCCCTTATTATTCATTAAAGAGATGAGTTTCCCCTTCTGTAAAATGGGGATACTATTTTTTGGCCTGAAAGCCCATGGGTAGAGTGTGAACTGAGAACTGCAAACCACTGGGAGTGTACATATGACCTTACCTCTACAAAGTCCCAAAATATTCAAGGGGGGTCTGTGATCTGTCCCAGCCCAATGCATCACTGTGCTGAGGCCTAATTTCTTAACATTTGTAACCTGCATTCACAAGGAAGTGCCCTAGCTCAATAATATATGCTATTAGCATACATGTTTTCTATTGTCAGCTTCTTATAGGCACATTATACTGAGCAGGTTTAATTATTTATGTGGAGTTGATGGCAGGGTTGATGGCAGGGTTAAAATCAAGTGGACAAGGAGAGAGAGTTTAATAGATTCAGTTCTGAGAGATTCAGTTCGTCTGGTTAAAATAATTAATTTAATACATTTTATCATTCCTTTACACTACTATATTTACAGCTGAGATCCACATCTGAATGACCTTGATATGATAAAGGGGTCTCTCATTAGCTATTTTTTTCATTTGGGGTGGACTTCAAGGATTGAAATATAGAACCAAAATACCTTTTAAGTTTTGTCTTCAGGTTTCCTTAGGCACTTCTATATCTGTATTAAAGAGCTAGATTCTGTCTCTGGAACAGAACCCTTGACACAACCTAGTGAAACTCTTATGGCAGCATTTAACTTTGGTTCAAATAAAATAAGGGAAGTACTGGGGAGAAGATACAGTTTTTAACTGTGTCTTTGCACACATGAACAAAAGTGAGGCTAGGCAACTCAAGTGAAGGAGTCAAGAAACATTATAAATTAGGGTCTGACAGTTACGCAACTTATTCAGTGGCCATTTATGACACTGTATAGGAAGTTTTCACAGTGGAAAAACCACCTTGCAGGTCATACCCAGTTGCCCCATCAAGGTTTGAGTGAATCAGAGAACAAATGGAGGGAAAGGTTTAAAATATGGGAATGAAGTTCATCCAGATGGACTCCATAGCTAATGTATGCGGAACCAAGAAGTGGTTGCTGGGGGTCAGTTTCCTAATACCTTTAACACATTGGCTACAGGCAAGTGCTATTCAAAACTTGATTACTAGGAATATCCTCCATTAGGGTAATGTTTCAAGTGTACTATGCTACTCTGCATGGGTTACCTCCTAAATCAGAAACAATGCTGTCAGGTCTGTCCAGCATTTTGGGAAGATTAATTTATACTGATGAGTACAAATGCCTGTTATCCCCTCCACACCTAGTAGGACATCAAGAGTGCTGGGTGAACATGGCTACTGTAGTTCTGGTTTGGTGTGAAGGGGCCATCAGTGGTCATGATAAATTTATATACACATGGCCCTAGAGATCACGGGGATGGATATCCTATACACTGATTACAATATCCAGATCACCCTGGATACAAATGATAGATTTCTACCCTTAGCAACCAAGAAGCACCCAGCTATAAATTCGAAGTCTGGTATGATGCAAACTGTGGAGACCCCAGACTGTTTGTTCACTCACAAGTTTCTGAACTATTTGGAAAAGAACTGAAAAGGCTGTCGTATTTCACAGGCTCTGAAGAATCTAAGCGTAATACACTACAAATTACAGTCACATTATAAAGACTGACATACCATCCCTCAACAAAAATCAAAAGGGAATATATCTGTATGTCTGTGTATGGAAAACCAGAAGAATTACTGTTTAAATCAATTGGGTTTTAAAGTTATCTGTGGTGTTCTAAATTGATTTACTTTTCACTATATACCAAGCTGTATACTATAATATTTTGTGTGTGAATTACATTGGTTTTATTCTAGTTGGGAATGGTCATGCTTTGAGCAGGGGATTGGACTAGATGACCTCCTGAGGTCAACCCTCCCTCCATTCCAACCCTCACTCCATTCCAACCCTCATTTTCTATGATTCTGTGCACAAATCCACAGGGCTGGATGCGATGCACCTGAAGGTGCTGAGAGAGTTGGCTGATGTGATTGCGGAACCACTGGCCATTATCTTTGAAAACTCATGACAGTTGGGAGAAGTCACAGAATATTGGAAAAGGGCAAATATAGTGTCCATCTTTAAGAAATGGAAGTAGGAGGATCCAGAGAACTACAGACCAGTCAGCCTCACCTCAGTCCCTGGAAAAATCATGAAGCAGGTCCTCAAGGGATCCATTTCTAAGCACTTGGAGAAGGAGAAGGTAACTATGAATAGTCAGCATGGATTCCCCAAGGGCAAGCCATGCCTGACCAACCTGATTGCCTTCTAGGATGAGATGACTGGCTCTTTGGATACAAGGAGAGCAGTGGACAGGATATACCTTGACTTTAGCAATGCTTTTGATACAGTTTTTCACAACATTCTTGCAAGCAAGCTAAGTAAGTATGGGTTGGATGAATGGATTATAAAGTGGATAGAAGACTGGCTGGATATTTGGGGTTCAGAGGATGGTAATCAGTGGCTTGATGTCTAATTGGCAACCAGTATCAAGTGGAGCGCCCTAGGGGTTGGTTCTGGGGCCAGTTTTGTTCAATGTCTTCATCAATGACATGGAAGAT
The DNA here is from genome assembly GCF_000455745.1 of Alligator sinensis. Classification (NCBI taxonomy): domain Eukaryota; kingdom Metazoa; phylum Chordata; order Crocodylia; family Alligatoridae; genus Alligator; species Alligator sinensis. Next base: position 2,104,274 of record NW_005842072.1, read on the forward strand.
GGCATAGAGTGCACCCTTCAGCAAGTTTGCAGATGACACCAAGCTGTGGGGAGAAGCAGATATGCTGGAGGGTAGGGCTAGGATTTAGAGAGACCAAAACAAATTGGAGGATTGGACCAAAAGAAATCTTATGAGGTCCAATAAGGAGAAGTGCAAAGTTCTGCACTTAGGATGGAACAATCCCATGCACCACTACAGGCTGGGGACTGAGTGGCTGGGCAGCAGCTCTGCAAAAAAAGGCCTAGGGATTACAGTGGACAGTAAGCTGAATATGAGCCAACAGCCTCCCCTAGTCGCATAAAAGATCAATGGCATACAGGGCTCTATTAGTAGAGGCGTTGCCAGCAGATTGAGGGAAGTGATTATGCCCCTCTATTTGGCACTGTTGAGGTCACATCTGGAGTAGTGTGTCCAGTTTTGGGCCCCCTGCTACAAAAAGGATGTGGACAAATTGGAGAGAGTCCAGCAGAGGTCAACAAAAATGATTAGGGGGCTGGAACACATGACTTACGAGGAAAGACTGAGGAAACTGGGTTGATTTAGTCTAGAGAAGAGGAGACTGAGAAGGGGATTTAATAGCAGCCTTCAACTACCTGAAAGGTGGTTCCCAAGAGGATGGAACTGGACTGTTCTCAGTGGTGGCAGATGACAGAACAAGGAGCAGTGGTCTGAAGTTGCAGTAAGGGAAGTTTAGGTTTGATATTAGGAAAAATTTCTCACAAGGAAGGTAGTAAAAGACTGGAACAGGTTACTCAGAGAGACTGTGGAGTCTCCATTCTTGGAGGTTTTTAAGACAAAGCCTTGACTGGGATGATCTAATTGAGGATGGTCCTGCTTTGAGCAGGGGGTTGGACTGGATGACCTACTGAGGTCCCTTCAATCCTAATTTTCTATGAGTCTATCATCATGACCAAAAGCAAATTTATAGAACACTAATCTCCCAACATAGCTCTGTGGTTCTGCCAGCATGACAACCATAAACACGGAACAACAATTATGAACCGGAAATAAATTTGGGAAAATCAGAGTTGGTTTGTGAACTGATCATGAAGACAAAAATGGGTAATGTTGGATATAGTAATTGTTTGTTATGGAGAGACTTGGGTGAACTTTTTATAAGGTGATCAGTCAGAAAGAAAGGGAATGAAATGTGATGAAATGGGAGTGTTCTTATTGAACTGCTAACCATTTGCATGTTGTGAAATGATGTACAGGTAGTGAGGGCTATATGAAGATGTTGGACATTTTATCAATTTAAGTCTTGATCTTCCAGTTGAATCTGTGTGGGCAGAGCCTGGGAATCTACAAGAGTCCATTCATCCAGGGCCTAAAGCAGGGCTAAGGCCTTTAGTTAAAAGAAAATCCTGTATATTGACATTAGTATAAGGAAGCTGTGGAAGTGATACATGAAACATTTTCCAAATGATAACGCACTTGGCTGTCCTTAACTTCAAAGCTGAAACACATTACCATGACCTGACTCTCTTTCTCATGGGAAGCAACTTTCTTGTCTCCAACCCTTTTGCTTCCTCTTTTGAACACATCTAAATATTATCTTCATTCCTCTTTAAGCACACATCCTCCTTTGCATAAGACCTCCAGAAGTGAACTCCCATGTGAATTGTGGTGTCAATATTTCTCTCCACAATCTTCTTTTTCTTTAAGCAGTACAATTGCTGGCATGTGGCTATGAATATGAATATTTGATCAAAATGTACCTTCAGTGATTCCAGGAATTTTATGTCCCCAAACATCTTTTTTGGCAGATGGCCAGTAATGATCTACATTTTTTTTCCATTTGGTTCCACCTTTTTTTAGGTTTAATGCCCTTAGAATAGAAGAAGCATTATGGAAATTACTTAGCAGCTGCTGTACATCAATGTTTAGAAAATTAATATTACCTGCATTACACAGCTCAGAAGCAGAATTTTAATGAAGCACAGAAAATACAAGTAAAATGACCCTTAACCTCATCAGAGAAATATTCAAATATAATTTTGTTCATGAAAACTTGTAATTTCCAGCCAGACTATGTACATAAGTAATAGGAAAATACTATTTTAAAAATAACAAAAGGAATTGATGTTTTTGCACAGACTAGACTAAAATCTGACGGTGACTTTCAAACTGTTATTTGTTCTTATAACTAAGCTTTAGAATTACTTTTTCTTAGTAGTATGACAGTAAAAATGACAACACTATGAACGATCAACAGCTGCGTGCTGCTGGTCTGGGAGCTGCTTCCGTGGTGGCTTGTCTGGTAGCTCTCCTTGCTGCTCCTGC
>NW_005842072.1:2106570-2129414 GCF_000455745.1 Alligator sinensis
AGGGCATGGGGTGGGGGTGTGTGCTGCAGGATCTGCTGGGGGTGGTTGGGGCTGGGCCCAGCTGGCATGGGCCCAGCACAAGACTGAGCCACTGCGCTGCCTCCAGATGAGTGGCATGCAGCAGTGGGAGCTAGCCGGGCCTCCCTGTGCCTACTGGTTGAGCAGTGGTTTCATTCCAGCTGGGAGTGTGCCTCCAGATTGGAGTGGGGTCGGCAGTGGAGCAGGGACTATGGGGACTGCAATGAGTTTTTGGGTGTGTCATACCCCCACTCCCAGGATCTTTCACCTTCTGTCTTCTGCCCAGAGCTCAGCCCAGCACAGCCCCAGCCATGTCTGCCTTGCACAGATGCTGGGGCACATGCCCCTGCTCCATGCTCTCCTGGACTGGTGGTGGCAGCAGCAGTGAGAGCTGCCAGACAAGATGCCACCAGACAAGCAGCTCCCAGACCGGCAGCAGCGCAAGCCACCCCACTCCCTCCCTGGGCAGTGTTTGCAACAGTTCCAGTCCCAGCCCCAACCCCAATCCCCACCTCACTGCGGGGGCATTGGTCTGCCTCCCCCACGCCCCTTCTCTCCCCTCCCCCCCCACCACAGCAGACTTACCAGCTAGGTACAGGTGTGACATCCATCGTAAAGGCAAAACCAGCATGGGAACCTCGAAACAGGGTGTCAGTTTACAAATGTCATAAATGCTGTTTGTCATAATTTCAAAAGTCATAAGTCAGACTTAACTGATTTGTCTCAAACTGGTTTATGTACTGTGTGTCCCAGACCCCTTGGTTGTGTAAGGTACCTAGACACCCCCCGCATCCCGGCATGCTTTCTGGGCTGGGCAGGGTTCTCTACTCCACAGTAAGGCTGGCCCCTCCCCTCTGCTCCCTGCCTGTAGCTCCAGCACAGACTGCAGGCTGCTCCCCTCTCCCCCTCACCACTTCCTGCTAAGCAGGAATTCCCCCCTCTCCTCTGCCTTGCTGAGGAGGTATCTGTGTAGGAGCTAGCAGAACACATGCTGGCTATGGTCCATGCTGAATCAACAGGTAGAATCAACAGGTAGCTGGTAACGTCCCTCTGTTGCTTTCTTAATGGGGTGATAAACACTGTTATCAATTCCCTGCTTGGCTAATCAAAACATCCTGCCAGGGTCTAGCCCCCTCAACTCAGTGCTGTTGAAGAGACAGGAGGGCTGCTCTAGAACTCCCCAGCTTCTAGCCTGAGCCACTGTAGGCGTGTGCCTGCATGTCTGGGATGTCTGTGCAGTTACAAACCAGTTCAGCCTGGCCAGGTTAGATTAACCCGCAAAGATTGAATCAATTCAGGCTCAGGCTTTTTGAATGTCTGTCCCTAGCCAAGGTGTTTCCTGTTGTGGGATATTGCCAGCCAGTCCAAATCAAAACAGCCTTGATGCAGCTCCATTGAACCAGTGGGGGAACTAGTCCCTGCCTGGCTCCTGCTTTGGTGCAATGCCAAAGTAATAGTCTCTGGGGAGGGAACACACAATTTTGCCCACTGTGTCTGTCTTCAGCACTCCATCTAGAGTTTGGGATGCTTCCATAGTATGCTCAGCTTGGGCTGTGCTTCAATGGCTTTAAGTAATCATACTCCTTATCTTCATCACATTACTAGACCTGCTCCCTTTGGATTGTTTTTTGTTTTGTTTTGTTATCTTTTACCACCTTTTTATGTTGCTTTTTATTGAACTGTCCATGTAATACTCATTTGCTTTCTTTGATTTACATCTTGTATCTTCTATTATATTGCAGAACACTTATTACTTGCTGATAGTATAAGGGATTACAGACAGATTTATTACCCTCAACCAAAGTTTCATGGGCATTGTAATTTCAGTTAGAAATATTTAGCTAACATTATTTTTCTCTCCCCAAAATGTGCATCTTAAAATTGTGATGAAATAAATACCTTCATGGGCATCATTTTGCAAACAGTTTCTAAAATAATTTTGTAACCTTAATACACTCCCATTGATATTTTTAAGGCAAGTGTTAGGAAGATTGTGTAATTTTACCTCATGGTAACAAACTGCTGTTAGGGTAAGAAAGACCCTGGATGGAAGATTACATATAGTTTTCACAATGGCTATTTTTACTAGAGTTCAGGGATCCAAGTTCAACTTTGAATACTGGAACAATCACGCTTTTGTGAGCACATTTATTCTGTATTAAACAGATGACTACAAAAATATAAGGATCATTCTACAGGACATGGTCAATAAGCCAGCTCATCTGGACCAGTTTTAACTCAGTTGTATTGTAGAATTACTGAAATAAACCTCCTTTTTGAGATTATGCAGAGTAACAGTCTACTTACCATTTATTTTAGACAAAACACTTGTGAGAAGACTGCAACAAAGCTATAAAGTGCTATAAAATTACATAAAGGTCATCACAAGTAGTAATAAACTGTTACCTAATCTATTTTTTAATGCTAACAGGAATCTGATGACATCAAAATAGCAGGTAACTTTATCAGTTAATGTCAAAATATACAGTTTAGTTTTACTGTTTTACCCATTCAAAGTTAAAATGTTGCTTACTATGGCATCATTTTATGAGTCTGGTGAGATATTTTGACATTTAACTTAATCTTGAAACAAGTCAAATGGGAGACACTTATGAACAAAATACTGAACAAGACACCTTAAACAAAATGAAAGAGACATTACTTTGTAAATAACAGTGATGGTTAAATCTGCCCATTTAAAATATGGAGGTTTTATTTTGCTTCTGCCTTCTTAATGTTTTTCCATGCTGTCTCTGAAATATAAAGCAAGCATCTTGCATGTAAGACCTTTAAAAAGCAATAAAAGTCTCTCTCAAGTTTTCATTTTTGTCTTGTTATTTTACCTGTAACCATTTGATGACAGTTCAGTGCAGGGGTATTACAGATTTAACTACAATTTATGGGCAGTCTCTATTTCTTACCAGGGCACTGCAGGTGAAGAGGAGAGACATAAAAACTTGAATAGTCTCACTCAAAGAGCCTATTTCTTCCAACCTTTTCTGAAATTGGTTACGACAGCATTTGTGTTCATGCCACTACAATAAGGCTTGCTGCCTGCAGGAGACTTCTGGCAGCAATCACTCCTAAGGACAACTATTGTCCGTTGCTTAGCCTGCTGATTCAAGGCTAGTTCAATGATAATTAATCTCCATGGCTCACAGGAGGAGGAAGCTAATCTTGTTCACTCGGGAGAATCTCTATACGAGTCTTTTAACTTTTCAGAGGTGGTGGAGAGCCACATTAAGCTCTCCACACCTCACTTCACACCAGTATAGACTCCCTACCTACCTATGCATCCTTCTGATTCAAGCTAGGAACAATGGCCTTGTGGGGTGTGTGGAGGAAGGGAGTAATGGTCTTTAACTGTGCATGTTCATTTCTTTTTCCAGTCATGAGGTTTGGATCATGTGAGTTAGTTAAGCCAGACTCTACAGGGGTTACCAGGAGGACAGTCCCTGCTAGTTTAATTGGTTTGCTTTGCTCTCATTTCTTCTGCTCAAGCTGCAAGAACACCCTGGATTTACCTCTGTTGTTTTCTTTTGCTCCCTTCCTTCCCTTGTGGCATAAGAGCATAGAGTAGAACCACTATTCCTGCTCCAAACTAACAAAAGGTTTTTTGGTGTGGGGAGGGCTTTATGTCCTAGCATTCTCTTCAGTGGGCAACGGTTGGAAGGACTGATGATTGGTGCAATAATGACCCTCGAACTTCCCTAGCAACCGATGTTAAGCCAAATGGGGTGTTACTGTCCCTGCTGCTTCACATCTCACTAGCTGGCAGTGGAAATAGAGGTTATTATTTATTAAGCATTGTTTGTTCAGAGCTGAGAATGTGCCTAAGGTTTTTCCTTTTTTAACAGTGGCTGTTTCCCAGTCCCTCAAAAGCCATTTGATGTTATTTATGAATTTAACTTTTATAAAGTACTGTAAATGTACACAATGCTTTTCATGGGCTATGGGTTGGGAATATAGTGATGGTCCCTTACATTCTGCTGGCTTGAGCCCTCTGAGAGGTAGATTCAAACCCCCTCAGACAAAGAAGGTATCTAAAAGCAGGTCTCCCACCTCTAAGGAGTGCTCCAACCACTCAGATATGGGGTCCCATCACTTCTTATTGGCTGTGGGATTAGACATGCTCAAATCAAATCCATTGAATTAGGGCTGCAGGTGAGGTAGGCAGGGGAACAACTAGTTTGCAGATCCCACTGAAGTCTAAGTGCAAGAGTGGTGCTAAGCAGCTTGCTTCTGTCAAGACAAAGGCAGTCCAGAATGCCCAGCAGCACTTAGGAAAAGGGAGAGATGGAAAATGGACTGGATAATGCCTAATTTGTGGCATGGTGATTGGAGCACTGTGTTGAGAAGTATAAAATGTAGGTTCAAACCCTTTTGGCTGAGGGGGCCCTAAAACCTAGGTCTCTCACCTCCTGGGTGAATCCCTTTACCAGAGGACTTTGAAGCAAACTTTGGAGGGCTGACATCTCTCTCTCTCTCTCTCTCTCTCTCCCGCCCCCCCCCCATAAGTTTTTGTCTTGCTATGATTTCAGAAAATATACTTGCCTAGGTACACATGTGTAGCACCACATATGTGCCTAGCCAGAGAGCAATCTACTGAGAAGGTGAAGTAGCTTTGTGGGTGCTTATGAATTCACATTACACATGGAATCGGATCACAAGCTTCGTTCAAGTGCCAAAAAAACAGTGATTATGCAGCTAGGTAAGTGCCATTTTGATTAATAGATTCTAGGGTCGGAAGGGACCTCAGTGGACCATTTAGTCCGACCCCTGCCCCTGGCAGGCAAGAAAAGGGTCACCAAACCTGGGATCATGTGATCCCAGCCAGGTGCCTGTCCAGTCTCCTCTTGAAGACCCCCAAGGATGGGGTGAGCACCACCTCCCTTGGAAGCCCATTCCAGATCCTGGCAACCCTGATCATGAAGAACCTTTTTTCTAATGTCCAGTCTAAACCTACTCTCCAATAGCTTATGGCCATTGTTCCTTGTTGTTCCAGGGCGTGCCCTGGTAAACAGATCATTTCCCACTTCTTGTTGCTTATGAATTTGTACACTACCACAAGGTCCCCTCTCAACCTTTTCTTGGAGAGGCTGAAAAGTTTAAGGTCCCTTAGCCTTTCCTGATAGGGCCTTCCCTGAAGGCCTCCAATCAGACGAGTGGCTCTTCTTTGGACCCTTTCCAGGTTGTCAGCATCCCACTTGAACTGCGGTGTCCAGAACTGGACACAGTACCCCAGCTGCGGTCTGACCAGTGCCGCATAGAGGGGGAGAATCACTTCCCTGGACCTGTTTGTGAAGCACCTATGGATGCACGACAAGGTGCAATTGGCTCTGGCGACTACTTCATCGCATGGATGACTCATGTTTATCCTGGAGTCAACAGTGACTCCAAGATCTCTTTCAGTGGTGCTGAGAAGGTTGCCCCCCAGCCTATAGGTATGATGGCAGTTTTTTCTCCCTAGATGCAGCACCTTGTACTTGTCCTTATTGAATTGCATCCTGTTGCTCTCTGCCCACTTCCCCAGCCTGTCGAGGTCAGCCTGGATCTGGTTCCTCCTCTCCAGGATGTTAGCTTCACCCCATACTTTTGTGTCATCTGCGAATTTGGATAGGGTGCTTCCCACCCCCTCATCCAGGTCATTGATGATGTTGAACAGCACCGGCCCCAGAACTGAGCCCTGAGGGACTCCACTGCACACATCTTTCCAGGTTGACACTGACCCATTCACCACCACCCTCTGAGTGTGACCCTTGAGTGAGTTTGCTACCCATTCTACCATACAATCATCCAAGGCAAATCTCCTCATTTTATTAATAAGGAAGGTATGGAATACCATGTCAAAGGCTTTCTTGAAGTCCAGATAGATAATGTCCACCTTGACTCCTACATCTAAACATTTGGTGGCCTTGTAAAAATAAACTAGGTTAGTCAGGCAGGACCTGCCTGCTATAAACCCATGTTGGTTACCTCTCTGCATCACATTAGCCAGCAGGCTCCCACAGACGTGTTCCTTGATGATTTTTTCTAGGATTTTCCCTGGGATAGAGGTAAGGCTGACCGGTCTATAGTTCCCCAGATCCTACTTCCTTCTCTTCTTAAAGATTGGGATGACATTGGCCTTCTTCCTCAATCCTCCAGGACCTGACCTGAGCACCATGAGTGCTCATATATCCCTGCTAGTGGTTCGATTATGACACTCGCTAATTCCTTCATTACCCATGGGTGGAGTCCCATCAGTCCCGGTGATTTGAACACGTCCAGTCCCTCTAAGTGTCCTTTTACTATATTGGCACTGTCATTGGTCGGCTGATGTTCCCTTTGTTGGTGTTCGTGATGTGTATCGAGGGCTCATCTAGATTCCTATTTAAGAAGACAGAGGCAAAAAACTCATTGAAGAGCTCTGCCTTGTCCTTGCTATCCATCACTAAGCCCCCCTGCCTGTCCTGTAGGGGTCCTATGCTACCCTGCACCCTCTTTTTGCTCCCAGTGTACCTAAAGAAGAACTTTTTATTGTCCTTAATCCCTGCCACTAGCCTGAGTTCCAGAGCTGCCTTGGCCTTCCTGACTGACTCCCAGCAGGTGCAGGCCAAGGAAGTGTATTCCTTGCTAGCTACCCCCTGATTCTACTTCCTGTATGCTTCTTTTTTTTCCCCTTAATGTATCCTGGATGACCCTGGTTAGCCAAAGGGGCTTCCTGGCCCCTTTGCCCCCTTTCCTTTGCCATAGGATTATCTCACTCTGAGCTCAAAGAATGGTATCCTTAAGGAATGACCACCCCTCCTGGACCCCCAAAGCATCTAGGCTCTTGGTTCCTAGTACCATGCTAACCAAACCCCTGAGCCTATTAAAGTCAGCCTTTTTAAAGTTTAGCACCTGTGTCCTGCTAGGTCTAGTGGCCTCCTTTCTCTGCATAGTGAATTTTATCATTTGGTGATCGCTGTCCCCTAAGTTGCCTTGAATCTGCAGGTCCACCACCAGGTCATCCCCTGTGGCCAACACCAAGTTAAGCAAGGCATTACCCCTGGTGTGACTCCTTACCTCCTGTGTTAGGTAAGGAGTTAGGTAAAGGTCCTGAATTCAGGTTAAGAACCTGTGTGAGTGGTTAGATCTAGCTGACTATTCCTCCCAGCATATGTCTGGGTAGTTAAGGTCCCCCATGACTACCATGTCTCTAGACAGCACAGCCTCTGAGAGCTGCCTGGAAAATTCCGCATCTAGCTCATTTTCCTGGTGCGGAGGCCTGTAGTAGACACCTACCACCAGGTCCCTTTCCCCCTGACCCCTTGGATCCTAACCCACAGAGTCTCTGCTTGTCTATCCTCTGATCCCAGTTTGATTAGGGAAGATGTGTACTGTTCTTTGACATAGAGAGCAATACCCCCTCCTTTTTTCCCCTTCTTTATCTCTCCTGTACAACCTATAGCCCTCTATTCCTACCACCCAGTCATGAGTAGAGTCCCACCAGGTTTCCGTTAGACCCACTAGGTCAAAGTTATTGCTTGCAAGCAAGAGTTCTAGATCCTCTTGCTTGTTTCCCATGCTCCTGGTATTTGTATATATACATTTAATTCCCCTGGTGACTGCCCCTGGAACGCCCCTATACTCCTGTCTAATAGGTTCTTTGATACTTACCTGGGCTGATCCTGTGGGTATCTCATGGTTTAGTGTTCCGTGGATCCCTCTGTCCTTGTCCCCCCCTTCCCCTGATGAGCCTAGTTTAAAGCCTGCTGGAGGAGATCAGCCAACCTGAAAGAGAACACATGCTTACCTTTTGGGGGAGAGATGAAGCCCATCCCACCTGACCATGTCTCTTGTTCAGAAGTATGGGTCGTGGTCCAAAAAGCCAAAGCCTGTCTCATAACACCAGCTCTGAAGCCGGTCCTATACTAGGCTTGGAATCCCCCAGGTAGCCTAGAGTGCCCCCCCCCCTACTAGTGGCCTGCCTCAGCCTACCTTGTCCTGCTTCATTACCTGGTACCCTAGCACACACTCCCATCTCTCCTCCCATGCCTTGATGTTATGAAAAATAGATTTGTGAGACCATCCTCAAATAGCTAGATTGCTAATCTGTAACCTGTTGCTGCCATAAAGTTTTCTCTCTCACCCTTGCCCAATGGATAATAGCACTTGGTGCTTTTCTGGAGTCTGTGTTGAGTAAGCCCATAAATGACCAAACGACCTGTTTTTGGTTGCAGGTGTCCACTCGGCCTTTGTGCCATATGCTTTGGCTCCCCACTGGGCTTACCCTAAAATATCCACCATCTCCATCACCAAGAATTAATGTAGGGTCTTGCAGCAGCCCTTGCAGAGTTTTTGGTCCTGGCAATGGCCCTTACTGAATCCTGCCCTTGGAGAAACTACAGAGTTACTCTCCTTTTCTAAAGGGGGTTCTAAGCGGTCTCCCCAACATCTGTACAGCTGCCTCATGTAAAGCTTTTTAAGAAGTCAAAAAAATAAGTCTTCTGTAAGAAAACCTGTAGTTTAAAAACCCCTCACCATTCTTCCAGGTACCTTCTTCCTGGCCCACAAGCAGCAAAGCTGCTGCAGCACTGCTGGGCTCAGTCCTTTTGGTACAGTCTGCTGCAGTCCTCTCTGTAGCTTCTTTCTCCATTGCAGCCAGCCCCAGACTGCTATCATCTCCAGGAGTCTGGCTCATATGGTGGCTAGACTCCACCCCTCTCAGCTGCTATGTAAAACAGAGTTGCCATTAAAAGAATCACACCCTATTCTTCTGCCTCCATCCTTAGTGACAGGGCAGAGACACTGTTACAATGTATAAAATGAAAAAGAAAATTCTGCCACTAGTGTGATCTGCTCTGTGGGGGTTACTGGGGGTCTACCAAAGTGGTAAGAAAATATTCCAGCAATAAAAGGAGAGGAAGACATGGCCTTCTTTGGTGGTAAAAATATGGCTGTGTAAAGATGGGGAGATATTCTGAAACACATAATCCTATTTTGTAGTGGGATCATTAAGTTCGGTCACTGTGTATCAAATCACTGGACCCCTTGAAAGAATGCATTGTCATATACAGCTTCAGGCTTTTTGTTCCACATAATATTCCAGTACTAGGAAAGTTTCCAGTAGGCCTCTTTATTAAAGAGTTCCTAGCATTTGCAAGCATACATTGGATTTAACTTTTATCTTACAGGCATGCTTTTAATGCCCATGTTATGACTGCAACTGCAGCCTTGAAAGATTATACTGGCTAGAAATTACTGTAACTTTCTGAGTGCCCACGGGAACAGGAGAGCAGCCATGCCATGTGAGGTCAGTAAGCAGACCTAGATTTTCTGTTCTACTATGTTAATTAGAAAGCAGAATCCTAAGTGCCAATTTTACAAAGAACTCTGTGTCCAATTTCCCTCCAGCCCTGATGGTGAACTGTCTGATCAATATTAAATTTAATTTATAATGATGGCCCCTGTGAAGCTTGCAAATGTTATGTCAACACACCTTAATAGCTTTGGCTTCCTGAGCAGACTTGTTAGCTGCAGCCTCCTCTGCTTCTACAACTTTCTTAACTACTTCCACCTCCAGAGACTCCCCTGCAATGATAGCCACCAGGTTTCCCATCTCTCTTTCACTATTCTACCAGCAGATGCTTCTCCACTGTCAGTTCCTGTTGCATGAGAAATATTTGATGAGTGTGAGGAAGAAAAAGAAAGAAAAGGGAAGAAAACAGTATTCCTCTTCCCCAACTGATGAACCAAAGAAAGAAATAATTGCTAATCACTTTTAATAATGGTACGTTTATAGAAATTTCCATAAAGATGATTCAGAAAGGAATGCATGGATTACTTCTCTGTGGGGCGTCCAAAATGGTTTGCATTGTTCCATAATGTTATGTTATGTTATTAGAGCTCCATCTAATTTATATTTGCATTTCCCTGTCTCCAGGGCAAATTTTTACAACACACTTGCAAAGTACTAAATGAAGAAGTGCCATAGTGCTAGAGACCCACATTTTTAAGAACGCTTTTACACCTTCCATTAATTGTAAAAGACTGAACCTGCAGGGTGCTGAATACCTATGCAGAAGTACAAAGTACCCCTCTCACCTCACTGGAAAGGGAGAGCACTCACTCACAAAATCTGGGCTCTCAGGAGAAGTATTTATTAGATAAGTTGCAGAAAGAAGGTGCACCCTGGATGGAGCCCTTGCTTATATTCCTAGGGATGGAAGACAACGGTTGCCTTCCCATACATCATGGGGGAGGAAGATGGTACTGGAAAAAGCTGAGAAATCATGAGTTAAACTGGTAATAGAATTGCCACATTACTGAGGTATCTGATTACTACTGGATGTGCTACACTACAAGTATAATTTAAATACCCTATTAAGTATATTAGTCAAATCAATCACAATTAATTTGCACCCTACTAGCACCTAGAGGCTGAAATACAGAACAGTGCTTCATTGTGCTAGACCAGTGGCGCTCAACCTTCTTGCCTCACAGGCTGAATGAGAGGTGTGAGGCCTCTCTATTGGCTGGATCAAACTGCAGAGTGACCCTGTGCATGCCAGATCCAACCCTGTGTGCTGAAGTAACCCCACATGCACTGAAATGACACCATGCACACTGGATCCATCCCTGCAATCCAGCACAATCCACTGCTCAATGCTGCCACTGCTCCTCTGCCATCACATTTCTGGAATGGTGGGGCCCCATGAGCTGGATGGCATGGTCCCATGGGTTGGAGGTTGGGCACCACTGGACTAAACAATGTAAAAACACAAGGATAGGCTCTATTCTACTTTTTAGGTGCCTAAGTGGAAATGGGTGCCTTTGTCAGATTCCATACCACTCTGCTTTAGTCCTTGAAAAACTGTTAATACAACAGGTGGGCCCTCCTCCTCCTCCTTGCTCCTTTTCTGTCATTGATGGATTTTTGGGACTTGAACAAGGTGGAAATGCACTTCAGCTTCTTAGTTCACTTAGATGCCCAATAGGTGGAAAAGAATTTGTCCCATAATGAAACAGAAGTCCCTGCCCCAAAGGGACAAAACAGATAAAAGGTAAGAGAAAAGAAGTATAACTATAATTAATTATTAAGCAGCAGTAGAATTCCCGTTGCACACCTCAAAAAACTGAGGCACAGCACATTAAATGGCTTGTCCAAGGTCATCTAGGAAATCAGTGGCAGAGTAACCCAGATCTCCTGCTATGTAGTTTGGTGTCTTAACCTCAAGACCATCCTTCCTTTCCAATATAAAGCACATGTTTGTATTAAGAAATATTTTTAATTCTGAAAGTTAGTGCACAGTATTCCCAGCACTACATCATGTATTTGAAACATATTTTGCAGACAGCTAAGTTTATATCTTTAAGTGTATGTCTTCATTTCAGTGATTGAAATTGGCAAAGTTGTACTTGAGCTAGCTTTAAAATAGGTGGCAGAATAGCCCTTGCAGCATGCAGCTGTGTCTGGCCAAAAGAGCCCCCAGGTATTTACCCAGCTTCCTGGTTAAAACTAACTTAACTATGTTTGTATAAGATACAGGGACTGCAGTATAAACATACCCTATGCAGATTTCACAGAAACTGCAAAAAACAGCATTATCTGTGATGTCTGCAAAATCCAGCACTGGCTGTGATTTCCTGCAAAAATCAACCAAAAAGAAAAGCAGTAGTGATGTAGACTGAGTGAAGGTGCCCCCCCACCAATCAGTGGCAAGGGGCGGGGAAAAAGTGGTAATGATATAGTCTGAATGAAGGTACCTTCCACCTATTATCAGTGAGGGATGGGGCTGCCAGGGTCCCTCTACCAATCAGCAGTAAGGGGTTGGCCCACCATGAAATGATGACAAAAATCGGCTTTGGGTGCTGTGAGTGGGCTGTGAAAAACCCTTTGTCTCACTGTGACTTAGGTGGGCCCCTAACTATGGGTATGTCTACATCCCTTTCAAACTGCTCTAGTGAGTTCTTCTTTGAATCCCTGTGTGCGGGCCACCTCCCGATCCCATCCATGTTGCCATGTGCGGGCTGGGAGCGATATGCGGACCCGTCTTTGCGCACGTGGGCTGTGGCCAGCAGCCCGGGCACGCGGGGTCAGAGGAGACCGTGCGGCGGCAAGGCATGCACGGGCTAGAATTAGTCACAGATGCGTAATGGTTGATTTAAAGATTGTTTACTTACACCAAAGATGGTCGCGGTGCAGGCAGGAAAACTTGCTTGAGTTACAGTTACAGATAGAAAAGATAAGAGGCAGACTAGAGTTCCTTCCCGTGAACACTCTTCTAGCCCATCTGGTTGGAGGCTCTAAACCGCCAGCCCATCGCGCCAACCGAAGAAAGTACTCGAACCGAAAGAGCTCTGAATAGACTCACACAAAGTTTGCTAGGCTCCGTGGAACTTGCGCGCAGGGATTTGAAGCGAAGAGACTCACACGAAGTTTGCTAGGCTCCGTGGATCTTTTTTCATGGAGTCCTCCTACTTGGGCGGAAACCACTCAAGCTTTTTATATGGCTAGCAAGCCAATTACTAGCCGCCACGTGTGAATAATTTAGAACTGGCCAATGGTGGGGCACAAATTTGAATACGAATGGCAGGAACTCTTTGCAACGAGCATTTCTGTGCTGCAACAAAGAAATGCACCCTGCAAAGAAAGCTACTGGTGGCGGGAATTCTTTTGCACCAGGGTTCTCTTTTGCAGCAGAAAACTCCACCGTGCAAAGAAGCTACAATTTAGCGGGAACAATTTAGCAGTGCCGAAGCACACAAAAACAAAAATCACACCCTTGGGTTGTGACACCCTGTACACATTTTTCCATGAGCATTAAGCCCAGAAGTCCTCTCTTTGGACCATAACTTTGTGGTGGTGGAGAGGCTTGTGTACTCCAATGACCCTCAGAGCTGTGTCGTCTGGGCTAGGGAGAGACATTACAAATAAACCAGTTTAAGTTATCAGAAACTGGTTTAAACATGTAACAGAACAGATGTTCAGTACACATAAACCAGTTTGAAAATGACTTAAATTGGTTTATGTAATATCTGTCCCAGACCCCTTGCTGGTTCAAGTTAAATCAGACACCCCCATCATCCCAGCATGCTCTCTGGGCTGGGTGGGCTCTCTGCTTCACAGCAGGGCAGGCCCCTCCCCTTTGCTCCCTGGTTGGAGCTCTGGCAGAGACTGCAGGTACAGCAGTATCTGCCTAGCTTCTCCCTGCTCTACCCCCACACCCCCTCACTGCTTGCTGGACAAGCAGGGATTCTTCCCCCTCCCTCCTATCTCCCACAGCACTGATCCTAGCCCCACAGACCCTAGGCATGTGTTATGCTAGCTAATGCCGAGAGGTATTTGTGTGAGCTTGTCTCCAATTTCACTGGGACAGGCTGACAGAACAGTGATCACATAGGGCTTTTTGGAGCTAATCGACAGGTCAGCTATTAAGCTGTTTAAGAAAAATTGGAACTAATGGAGAGAGGCTGTTGTTTTGCTGATGAGGTGATAAACACTTATAAGCCCCCTGCTGGCTTGCTCACCTGTCAGTTTGCTGCAGGCAGTATAAAGAAGCAAGGAGAGGGAGATTGAAAAGCTCTGTATCATCAACAGATGCATGCACTGCACACCCTCCCTTGCCTCAGAGTGCTAGCAGGGGGCTGGGGTCTGGCAACACTCCTGTCCCTTGAGCAGCCAGTGGGGATAAGTCTGGGATGGTGCAGGCAGACTTCCCTAATCAGAGGTCCTACCAGGGCCTGGTCATGCTCCCCTCAGCTCAGTACTATAGAAGGGAAGGGAGGGCTGCTTTAGCACTCCCTGACTTCTAGCCTGAGCCACTGCAGGCATGTGCCTGAATTTCCTCAGTCCATAGAGAATGTCTGTCCAGTTACAAACTGGTTCAGCCTAGCCAGGTTAGACTAACCCGCAAAGATTGAATCAATTCAGGCTCAGGCTTTTTGAATGTCTGTTCCCATCCCTGGAGTTTTGTATGACATCAATATTCCTGCCCTAAGTGAGACCTGCTGGGCAGATGAAGCCAGCTGAAAGAAGAAGGGGGTTTGCTACACCATTTTTTTGGAAAGAAAAGCCACCTGAAGAGAGGTGCATTCATGGGGTTGGAAGTGCCATCAAGACCAAGATTGTTAGTCAGCTTTCAGAACTTCCTGTAGGCATTAATGAACACCTTATGACTTTCCATATCAAGCTCAGTAATGCTATGGTCATCAGTGCATACACCCCACACTTGACAACGAAGAAGTCAACAAGGAACAGTTCTACTGTGCTCTTGATACAGTCTTGACTGCCACTGCAAAGGAAGACAAGCTCATGGGTGACTTTAACATAAGAGTTGGGCAACACTCTGAACTCTGGAGTGGTGCCATTGGGAAAGAGGGTATGGGGAAAGTCAATTCCAATGGCATCCTCCTCCTCCTCAGCAAATGTGCAGAGCATGACTTGCTCATCACAAATACTGTCTTCAGACAGAGTGACAAATATAAGACTGCCTGGAAACACCAATACTCCAATCACTGGCACCTTCTTGACTATATTATTGTCAGAGCCCAAGATCATACCAGTGTCCATATCACTCAAGTCCTAAGAAGTACAGATGACTGTTGGATGGACCATGTTTACTCAGATCAATCATAGACATGCAGCTTGCACCACAACACCATACACAACCAAAAGGAATGTGGAAGAGAGATCAAGGCACTCCAAGACCAAGCTAGATATGAAGGTCTTCAGCAATGCCTTACTGAGAGGCTCTCTGACCTACCTGATTTCATCAAGGATATCCAGGCACATTGGGAGGAACTTAAGAAAGTTATTCACATGGCATGTGCTGAACCAATTGGATACTCCACTTACTGTCACCAAGACTAATTCAACAAGAATGAGGAAATCCTAGCACTTATCCATCAGAAGAGAACTGTGTTCTAAAGTTGGTGAAATGAACCCTCCAGCCAGCAAAACAAGAGGCTTACCACCAGCCTAAACCTGTAGTTCAGAGGAGGCTACAGGACATCAAGAACCAATGGTGGCAAGCAAAAGCCATGCAAATCCAGAGTTTTGCTGATCAACATGACATGAGAAGCTTCTTTCAAGCGATAAAAGCTATACTTGTGTCATGTTCCAGTGGCCATCAAACAACACTGGAAGGGGCACTTCAAGATTCTACTCAACTGTGAATCTGACATCTCAGTTGCCACCATCGAGTCCATCCCTCAACATCCAGAAATAGATTCTCTTGCTGATCCCCTATCCTTCAAGGGAGTCTGGCATGCCATCACTTAGACCAAGAACAATAAGGCACCAGGACCAGATGGCATCAATAAGGTGCCAGGCCCAGATGCCATTCCTGAAGAGGTCTTCAAAGCTGGTGGAACAGCACTGGTACAAAAACTTCAACAGCTTCTCATCAAAATATGGGTTAATGAGGACTTAAAGAATGCCAACATTGTGACCATCTTCAAGAAAGGGGACAATTCAGTATGTGGGAACTACCAAGGCATTGCCCTCCTCTTCATTGCTGCTAAGATTCTTACTCTCATCCTTCTGAATCGCCTCCTCCCCCTTGCCAAAGATGTCTTTCCATAATCCCAGTGTGGCTTTAGATCATCATGGGGTACCACCGACATGATTTTTTTTGCATGACAGATCTGGGAGAAATGTAGAGAGCAACACCAAGAGCTATTTATGGCATTCATTGACCTAACCATTGGCCTTTGTCTCCATCAATCGTGAAGCCTTATGGAAGGTGCTGGCTAGATTCAGTTGTCCACTGAAGTTCATCAGTGTCCTCAGGCTACTCCATGATGGGGTGACTGCCACCGTCTTTTGCAATGGATCAGAGACAGACCCATTTACCATCTGTACTGGTGTCAAGCAGGGCTGAGCCATTGCCCCAACCCTTTTTTCCATCTTTCTTCCTGTGATATTGATTCTCATCTGTGACCACCTCCCTCCTGGAGTTGAGGTTGAGTATTGAATGGATGGCCAGCTTTTCAACCTACGACACCTTCACAGCAAAACAAAAGTTACTAAGACTGAAATCACCAACCTTCAGTATGCTGATGACTCTGTTATCCTCGTGCACACTGAGACTGATATGCAGTCCACCCTTGACCTTTTTTTCAGGTGCCTATCATAGCCTGGGAGTCTCCCTTAATATTGGGAAGACCAAGATGTTCCATCAGCCTGCCCCAACACAAGATGTCCCCTTCCACCACAAATTATCACTGGTGGAGAACCCCTGGAAAACATTGAGTATTTCCCATACCTTGGCAGCCACCTCTTCCAGTCAGTTAGTCTTGATGTAGAAATCAAACATAGGATTCACTGTGCCAGCATATCCTTCAGAAAGGTGCTCCAACATGTCTTTACCAACTGAGATGTGCAGATGTAAACTAAGATCTTGGTCTACAATGCAGTGGTTATCCCCATGCTCCTGTATGGGTGTGAGATGTAGGTGACACTGAACCACTTAAAGTGCTTGGAATGGTTCCATCAGCATTGCCTCAGGAAGATCCTTTGCAATAGATGGATCTAATGCCACCAATGCCAGCATTCACTCTACAGCTCACATAATGGCAGAGATCATGAAATATCAACTCCACTGGGCTGGCCACTGTATGCAGATGACTGACACTCATCTCATGAGTACTCTTCTCTCAACTCAGTCATAGTAAGAGGACCCACAGAGGACAGAGGAAGCGCTACAAGGACATCCTGAAAGCATACCTTAAGGAGGGTGGCATTAACCTTACAAATTGGGAAGTGCTGGCTGGTAACAGGTCTCAGTGTTGCTTTACTATACATCAAGCTACAGAACACTTTGAAGAAAACGGTCATGCTCAGGAAGCCGAGAAATGGCAGAGGAGGAAGAAAAGTGCACAACAGCTGTACTCCCCACAAGGTACTACCTGTCATATCTGTGGAAAAACTTGCAGAGCATGGAATGGACTCTTCAGCCATCTTAAAACTCACCAATAATCCCTCTGTCCCTGGCAGACATCATCCTTATATTGAGGGATAGTGAAAGAAGCCCAGAAATGAATGTCATATGGCCACCTTTTAGTGGCTATAATTCACCATCCAAGTAAAACTGAGGCTTCATTTTATCTGAAAAAATTATCTTAGCAGTCAGTTGCAGGACTTCAGTTGTGGTAAAAATTGTGCCTAGAAAAGAAAGAAAAATAAACTGAGATAAGCTTATCCTGCCCTAATACTTGTTGGCAACAAAGGGCTTTTTTAGCTCTTCTGTACATCAGAAAGTTGTGATTTATTCTGTGCGTGTGTAATGACAAGCTGGCTCCCTTGTTTTCTAATGATACAATATTATAATCCAATTAAAACCAGGATAAATTTGTCCCATCTGCTTTTTAATTTCGGTAAAGCTAGGCTGTAGTTTATGGCAAAATCCATCCCCACAACGAGGAAGAAGGGGAATGATGGGGGCAGGCTGCACCTGCTTACACATCAGGTCTGAATTTGGCTCAAGATGTTTAAGGCTGCTCCTCAGGTTTTGTTTTTTAACAGCATGTGTCTGAGCTGTACTGCATGTTGCAGTTTGTGATCAATTTGAGGAGCGGTGAAACTGAGCTTTTAAAGTCCAATCACATATCTGTTTTTGATGGATAGCACTTCAGAAGTATTATGTTCCAAGAAGTCTTAAACCTCTTAATTAATTCAAGGTAAGAAGTCAGAGTGACATACATCCTTCTTTGCAGGGTTTGAAGAAACCTGGCCAGCTATTCACAATGTTAGATCAGTCAAATTTCATTTTGGAATGGCAGGTGTCCACAACAGAGAAACTCTTTCTCTTTCTCTTTTTCTCTGGATCAGTTCGGCCATTCTGATTTGGAGTAAGCCTGCACATTGCTCTAATTAATCCTATAGAGTTACTTTTTTTCTGTGTATTTTGAAATATAGCAAATATAGAAAGTTCCATCAAAGTAAAAAAATAATTTCCCCTTGAGCAGCTTAGAAGTTAGGTCAGGAGACAAAAAAGCTGGCACTTATGTTTATGAATATTTGCTGAGCTCTAACTTGTAATGAAAGTTCTGTTCTAAAAATAATGAAAATGCTGATCGAGAAAATATCCCACTCACTAATGATTATTTAGTCTAAAAATAAGATGTTGGTGTCTCACGTTGAAAAACAACACAGAAGTGAATAGTGACCTTTTCCACTTTCTACTTCACTCCTCCATAGATAAGACCTTCTTTGTTTACCTGGGTTTTGTAACCAGTGAGTAATTTTAGTAGGGAGAATGGTGCACTTGTAATCACTGCCCAACATCAATGATATTTTTCAGAGGAATAAAACAATTGATACACTATACACACTAACAAAATGTTTCTATATATTGGGTTTTCCAGAGAAAAGTGTAGGGGTGGTGAATGACAATATCCCCTAATTTTTAGGGATAACCACGATGACAAATATAACTACATTTGTTTTAAAGCTATATGTGCCCAATCAAAATGAGTAAAAAATTACAGTTTTAAAAACCAGAAGCTGAAATTAGCCTTAATTTTTATAATCACTAAAACTGGGAATGTTGAATTATAACCTTTGAGGGCCCCAAAAACTGGCTGTCTGTGGCATGCTTAAATGAATTCATGAGTAGGATGCATGAGTATTCTGCCTGTCCTTTTTGTGAGTAAATCCTTAAACCTCAGATGCACTCCTAGAAATGTTTCAAGGCTATTCAGTTCTTTCTCAGCTACTTGACTAAGAGCCCAATCCTAAAGTCCTTACACAAAATTCCCCACCACACCTCTTTGGATCCTGGTTTGCTGGACCAGCTGGTGTTCCTCAAGGTGAACCTCCCACTGCTGGGATTCCCCAAGCTCCAGGTGCAGACGAAGTGAGTGCCACCCTCCTCACTCTGTCTGCACCTATTTCCTTTTTTCATTTTTTAAAAACCATTTAATGCCCCACTCTCAGAGCTGGAGGCATCACTCACTGCATGACCAGCCAGCAGGAGAAGAACATGTTCCTGAAGAACATATCCCTGCTGAGTTCCCATACCAGGATGAACTTGGAGGTATGAGCTAGAGTGATGGGGAAGGAAGAAGCCCCATGTCCTGGGCATGACCACTAAAATTGCACTCTGCCAGGATTGGGAGGCCAGGTGGGACAGCTGGCAGCACAGCATCCCCAGGAAATGCCAGGACTGAGGATCTCCCTGGTGAAAGGTGGGTAGGAGGTGCCATAACCTCCAGCTAATGCATGCACACACACACGCATGCACGCACGTGATGGGTCTGGAAAGCCCAGACCCATCACATCTTTGACAGGCCTGAGGCTTGCTGGTTGCAGTGGAGTTGTGAGGCTCCAGGTTAGCTCATCTTAGCTGCCTGGGATGTCATCTTTCGGGTTGAAAAACACTTTGTCAGGTTCAGGAAGCACCTGCAGTTGGTATGTGTGCTCTTCCTGGATGGAATGAATAGTAAAGAAGCCAGAGGCTGGCATACAGTGCAGGCAAGAAAGCCAGTCAATGCAAATGTAAATGGAGGCATTGCGGGGGGAGGGGAAGGAGGGGAAAGGGGAGGTAAAAGTGGAGTTACCTGAGGAGTCAGATCTCCGGCAGGTTGTAGCGTGTCAGAATTCCAATGTCTATATTGAGTCCATGAGTTTCTGCTTCAGGGGTCTGGATCAGTGAAGCAGGGAACTTGGGACCAGGTTCCAGAAGAGCCAAGAGGAATATCTAACAGACGTAGCCCAGGGTGCGAGCCAAGGTCAGAAGCAAGGAGATTCAGAGAGCCAATGCCAAGTTCCAGGGTCAAGAAAAGTCAAAGCTGAGTCAGGAGCCAGGAGAACCAGAGAGAACAGTGAACATGAAGCTTGCCAGAGTGGACTGAAACTGCCAGTGTGCTTAAGGAGGCTCTCTCAGCAGCCAATCCAGTTACAGAGAACGGGGGCAGTGACATTAGCCCAGGATCAAAGCCAGGTGTGGAAGCTCAGGAGCTTGGTCCAGCTGGGCCTGACTGACCAGAGGCCCTGACAGTAGAAAGGGGTATGGTGGCTGGGAACTGTGCCTCCTGGGATGCTGGAGGAATGAAAGTAAAGTATTTTACCTCCCCTGAAGATTCAAACAATAATCAGCATTAGCTAATTAGTATTAGCATTAGCCTCTGAGCTACAGGAGGGGGGAGGGGGGGGCTTTCAAGTAATAGACTTTTCAAACAGGCTATGCTGAAGGCGTTTATTCATATGTTTAACAACACTCCTTTAAATCTCAGTGTAGCCAAAGGTGGTAGGATTTTTTCCAAAGTACGGCCAACAGAATTTGGCCCCCAGTCAAGCCACCTTCTTATTTCCTGTTTATAGCTACTTTGCTCATAGTTAAAAATAGGAAAAGGTACAAAAGGTTCAAAACTGATCTTAAAAAAATACCACATACATTTCCCTTTCCCCACCCCGCACTGACACATTCCTTTCTCTGTCTTTAAAAGGAAAGCAAGACCAGAAGATCGTGCATTACACTTTAATAAATGTGCTTCAATTTTGATTGGTAGTGAATTTAAGACAATAAAAGTGATTCTTCATTTTGTAAGTGGTGCACAATAAAAAAATGACTATAATCAGGTTTGTCTCAAGTAAATAAGAGAGAAGAAGAATACTTTATATATGTGCTTCACTTTCCTTCCCTCCAGAGTAATTTATGAACTTTAACAAATGCATAAAGTTGCATACAGGGAGAGTTCCTTGGTCACAATATATAGCCACTTTTGTGATTGAACAGGGGAACTATTTAACACTGTATATACCAGCTACACTAAATGCCATTGGATTTGTAATGATTACAAGTGGTCATGATATAGTTTTATGTTCCTTGAGAAATCAAACATTACCTTCTAAAACATTGTTAAGAAAGAAGGTAGTAAGACAGTCTAAGAAATCTGATTCATTTAAAAGCCTTTTTGGTATCAGCGACCAAAGAAAAGTGACTGACTTAAAATGGCACCTTGGTGTTATAAATTTCTGCTCCCTCTGTGGCTTTTGAGAGATATGTGTTCAGTTTACTGATGAAAACATATTTTTTCTCCCTGGCACCAAAGCAGAGGCAATATAACTATGTCTAAATAAACTGTGTTCTGTCTCAAATGCTGCCTAGAGAATTTCCAGTTAGGTTCTTATTCTACAATTTTTATAGTTGGTGATGATACATAAGGTACTGAAATGACACAGTTTAACTTCCAGGTGCTAGGCTGAGTTTACTCTTGATAGATAAAGCTTGAACTGGCTTGAAAATGGAGTGATTATGGTTAGGAATTTATGGACCAGCAATAAGTAAGGAATACATGGATGTCACTTTTAAAAGGACACTTTTTTTGATGATAACTGAACTTGTTATAAACTGAGTTACTTGGATGCAACATGTTTAGGCTTTATTGTGAAGTTTGCAACTGCTGACATGAAGACTGAAAATTGCTTAATACTAGGGTGCTAATTAATGTAGACTGAGGCAAACTCTTGTCCACTGGAAAAATGGAATAAGAAACCCAACCAAGCCCATTTCACCTGGGCCGCTTACTTCCTTTAACAACTTTTAAGAATTAAAAAAAATCATTGTTGGTGGTAGGTGCCCCTTGATATGAAGATGATAATCTTCCAGCAAATAGGGAAGTCACTGGTGAATATGGAGATGACTGAGAAGGCTGGTCTGAGATTCACATGTTTGACTGCAGACAGGGATAATATTTCTAGGAGGAAGGAGTGGATCCTGGTGTCATGAACCCTGTTATGTTGTGGGGGTTCGGGTTGTGTCATTAATGTTTTCATATGTTTTATGTACTGATATGTGTGGTCTCATGGGAAAGCTCATGTTATGCCATATCTATTTATGTTACCATTACCACTATATAGATTATGTTATGCCGGCTATGTATATCTTTATGGTTTTGGATATGGTTTAGTCAAGGAAAGGGAATGGGTGGAACTGCTAAATCTCTCTTGCTATTGTGACTTTAGCTCAGGGGCAGGCAATTATTTGGATCTGCCAGCCACATAGGCAGTTCTAGGGAGCTGCTGTGGGCTGGTCAGCACTCCACCCCCAACAGCCCAGAGCCTATGTACTCTGCAGCTCTTCCTTGCCTCCACCAGCAGAGCACAACCTCGGGCCTGACCACAGCCCACCCCACACCTGCTCTGGACTCATCCTGGCTAAGTGGACCAGCTGGAACCCGCATGCATAGCCCCAAACCTGGCCCACCCCATGCTTGCTCTGAGCATGGGGCAGGATAAGGTCAGGATTGTGCACACAGGTCCCCGCCAGTACCATGGGGCTGGGGCCAGTGGTGGCAGCAGCCAAAGAGCAGCCATCACCTGGGATGCCTAAAAAGTCAGTCCAGCCACAACCCTGCTGCGTGTCCAGGGGGCGGTTGGGACATGCCATGGGCCAGGCGGGACTGAAGGAGCAGCTACAGGCCAAACAGTCTCTAGGCAGGCTGGATCCAGCCTGTGGGCCATATTTTGCCCACCCCTGCTCTAGCTGAAGAAGAATTGTTAGTTCCAGACACAGAAGGGGTTGGGCCCCAAGGCATTGCTTGCCTGTAATGGGGAAATCAATAGGGTTGTGTGAAGGTTTGGTCCCTGATTCAATTCAGCAGAGATTCATCCTGATTCAGTGGCTGAATCTCTAAATCTGAACTGAATCAGAGGACCCTTTAATCTCTCCAAATTGAATCGGAACCCTCTGAATCTATTTGGAGAGATTCGGAAAAATTTGGAGATTCGGGTCTTCCAGGGAGCGTGCAGGGGCTCCCCCCTCTGCACCCCTCCAGCTCAGTGACTGGTGCCTTCTGGGTCTGGGGGGGGGGCACCTGGGGTCCTCCTGTGACCAATTGCTGAGCTGGGGAGGTAC
>NW_005842072.1:2129483-2130017 GCF_000455745.1 Alligator sinensis
TCATGTGGAGGACCCCCCCCCCACACACACATACACTCCTGAAGGACACTCCATGAGACCCAGCATCACAGCAAGCACAAGCCACACCTGCTACCTCAACATATGTCGAAGATACTTTTAAAGCTGTGTCTATGTCCGAATTGCTCATTCTCTGAATCAGCATCAAATCTTCTGATTTGGATTCGGTCAAATAGAATCAGGGACAGTGATCCAAATCAACGAATTGAATCACTATCCCTGATTCAGGCCTAATCCGAATCTGAATCAAATAGGACCCACTTTGCACACCCCTAGAATCAACTCTGTAGCAAAGTCATCTGAGAGAAATGACCCATCAGGGCAGAGGAATGTCAAGTAGCCAGGGAGGACAGAAACTTCTGGTTGGTTCTAGTGACTCATGAGCCACTAGAATAATGTTGATGGGGGGATGAGGGAGGCACTGAATTCAGAGGCTTTTATTGACTAGCTAGGCTGATCAGTGCCTTTGAATCTTAGGCTTTGGGGTTTCAGTGACTTCAGTGGGCAGTGCTGAGA
>NW_005842072.1:2130250-2162470 GCF_000455745.1 Alligator sinensis
GAGTGATTTCTGGGCAGGTGATCATCCAGGCTTACCCTTTCCAGAAAATTTCTTTCATAACCCAACAGGGTGGGCGCACTTGTGCCTGGAAGAGATTCCCTCACTGCAGCTGCACCCTTCAGTATAAAGGCAGTGGAGCTGAGGCTTGCTGGGTTAGGAAGTTATCCCAGTGGAACCTTGTTCTTTCCTTGAGGGCAAGTGGCAGCGCAGTAGGGAGAAACTTGGGACTCTGGGGACCCCCCACAGATGGGTTTTGAGCCCTGGTGATGTCAGGTGACAGATTCCTGCCCAGAAGAGCATTCCATCTTTTCACTCTTGTGTGAAATATCAAACATCATAACCAGAAGGAAATGTGATTCTACAGCCCACATACCACCAGGCAACTTCAAGGTAAAAAGACTTTTCCAACTTTTCTCTGAACCGAATCTGCACAAAATGAACTGTTACAAACAGGAGACTTTACCACACCTTCAGCTCTCCTGTGAAATATGCATTTTTATTTCTACCTAGGAGAACTTTTACAATCTTTGCAGTCTCCTATGCCTGATGAAAGGTGCCTGTGCCCAAAAGCTTGCAAATAAAGATTGTATTTTTCAAATATCTAGTTGGTCTAATAAAAGATATCACCTCTGCCATGAGTTTTGATTCCTTTGCCTCTAGACCAGTATGGCTACAACCTGGATACCTGAGCATGCTAAGACATTTGATAGCAATGTGTCCCTTTGACTTTCTCCTCTGTTTCCTTAGTGAAATGATTTTGCTCAAAATGATTGATGCTTTGTCATACATCATAGCACTACTGGAGATGATTCAGTGCTTGAGTCTCCCAGGTATTGATGTTAATATGACATTTCTTCTGAGTGGCCTCCAAGGTGTCCTTGATTCTCTTCTTTTGCTTACCTCTAGAGTGGTGACCCTTGGTGAATTGGGAATATAGTATGTGTTTTGGGAGCTGGTGGTCAGGCAGCTTTATGACATGTCCTGACCAATGGAGCTGGTGCCATATAAATGTGGCTTCAGTGTTGGTGGTTTTTGCTTGAGCCAAAATGCTGGCATTCATTCTTCTGTCTTTCCAAATGATTTGGAAGATTTTCTTAAGAAATCAATGATGGTGACATTCTAATGTTTCTGATATGTTGTCCAACTTTCACAGCCAAACAAGAGGGTAGGGATGACACATCCTGGTAGACAAGAAGTTGGTTTTGGGCCCTGATGTCATGATCATTGAAGACACTGTTTTGGAGAGGTGTGAAGGCAGCACTGTCAGATTTTATCCAGTACTAAATATCATTGTCTATGTTTACTTCTTGGGAAAGGTGGCTATCTAGGTAAGGGAAATTATCATCATTCTTCAAGGCTTGCCCTCTAATTGTAACATGTGGAGGACCAGCTGGTTGGTTTGAGGCAACTTGGTAAAATATCTTGGGGCTTTTTTGTGAAGTTCACAGGGAATCCAAGCATTTTATATGCTTGAGAGAAGCAATCAAGGGTGCCCTGGAGTTCTTCAGTTGAGTGGATACACATGACACAATCATCAGTGTACTGAAAATCAGTACTGGAGGTTTGTTGTCTTGGATTTGGAATGTAACCAGTTGATATTAAAGAAATTCCTGCTCCTGTGGTACTGAATGCTGACTCCAGATGGAAGCCTATCATCAATGAGATGAGGAACAGCCGTGCTATATAGATGGAAAAGAATGTTGGTACAATCACACATCCTTGCTTCACTTCGGTTCTCACAGGGAAGGGGTCTGTTTCTGAGCCATTGCTTAGGATGGTTGCTGTCATGTCATCATGAAGAAGTCTGATAATGGTAATGAATTTTGGCAGACATCCACATCTTATTGTGATCTTCCATAGGGCCTCTCTGTTGATTGAATCAAGGGCTTTAATCAGATCGATGAAGGCCATGTAAAAATCTACGTGTTGTTCATTGCATTTCTCCTGCAGCTAGCTAGCAACATTAAGATCGTATCTGTTGTATTTCAGAATGGTATGAACCCACTTGGGTAAAATCTCCTCAGTGAGGGAAGTGAGTTTCTTGAGGAGAATGTAGGCAAGGATCTTCCCAGCTATGGGCAGGAGTGCAATACCACAATAATTGCTTCAATCCTTTCTTAAATATAATAACAATTCTGTCATCTCTTGAGCACTGGGAATCTGCTCATGTTTCTAGTTTTTCATAATAATGATGTGTAGGTAGCATTTTCAATGAGATTTCACTAACCAAATAACAACTCTTTTGTCTGTACCAATCTAGGTGGCATTTAAACCAAAGGTGAAAAGCAGAGTGGTCCTGATTCAGGACACATACTTAAGTGCATTGATAGATCAAAACCTCACTCACACTGCTGACACCTTAACCAACTTGTTGTTAAGTATGGCTACTTATTTGCTGATTCTCTGAAGCTATAAACAGACATCACCAAACAAAGCAAATTAGCCATGTTGGGATGTGTCCAGCTACAGCTGATCTGCTTTATTGAGTGAAACAGACACTGCCCGCTGTTCCACACGGTTGGGACATTACTGCTCCCAGGGTCCCAGTGCCCCAGTCCTGTGGAACAAGAGTCAGGGCATGTCTTTGCTAATGGAGGTACCCTGGGGTTTCCCCACTTACAGAGACACCCCACAGCTCAGAACCTCTGCAAGCAGGGAACCACAGGGTTTCCTTGTTGGCAGAGTCAGGGTGTGGCAGCACAATAAGCACACCTACCAGAGGATTCCCAGGGCATGCCTCTGCAAAGAGGAGAATTTGGGCAGATGCTCCTGGGGCTTCCGGCCCTGGGAAGGGAACTCTGAGATCATACAGGATTGGGCCCCTGAAGCACAAGGAGCATGTATGGCACAGCAGGCAGTGTAGATAGTGCATTAGATCCCATTGCACATTTACCTACACATGTAGAGAGGCCCTGAGTTGGAGATAGATTTCTAAAAAGTTAGACTAAACTGATCATGACTAAAAAGGTAGATGTGATTATTACTTCTTTTTTTACCCAGTGACTGTACAATGTAAATAGCAGAAACACTCCAGGGAGCAGGAGCCAAAACACGTGCCTCCTTCTACCTTGGGGAGTGCCCTGAATATTGGACTGCAGTCAAACTCCCTTTTATTTGCTCTCTTTCTGGCCCTATGAATCACATTTCTTTCTACGTAATGCTCAGATACAACTGAACTGGTAGAGCTGAGGGATTATGGCAGTGTTCTGGCAAGTGGGAGATGTATATCAGAAGCGCATTGGACTAAGCAGGACCTAGAACCCAGGTCCTTTAATTCCTCTAACCATTAGGTGATTATGCAAATTTGGGCATTATCACCACCATTAGGCACCTACATTCAGAAGATGAGTAGGTGGTGTAGACTCCAAGTAGATAAAAATATTATGTTCCAGTGTGGAGTGGGAGTTCAGACATACTCCTCTGCTTAGTTTTTCTTATCGTCTAACTCTGGTAGCTTTCAGTTTAACACCTGAACTCCTTTAGGGTCAATTGGTTATATAGGGACCCTCAGTATTTAACTTTATTTCTTCCAGTCAAGCTTATGGGGCCAGGCACCTTATTTTTAGGTATTGTGACGTAAGAGAATAAGAGACCAATCTGGATTTGGCTCTCAGTCTTACAATCTCTGACAAAATTTGTTAAAAATATGCTAAAGGATTCACAAACCAGACTGTTCTTTTAAACTGAAAGTGGCTCATGGCTGATATAAAATATGCTTCCCATGAAAGCAAAGCAAAGTTCTTCACATCATAAGATGGTATAATTGTAGAGCTGACTGGATTCATAACAATATGTAAACAGACATCATTAAAATAAAAATAAATGCATTATGTTAAGCATTTATTGATCTATAATTCAAAAGCTGAAAGAAACTATTATTTTTGTTTTATACAATTAGTTTTGTTGAAATACTCAGTTCATGCAGAATTTAAAGATCCAGTTCAATAGAAAACTCTCCAAATGCATATTCTACAAAAAGGCCATCTCATTATGCAGCCAATTAAAGCAATTTGTTTGTTCATGATGGAATCTAATGTAGAGATTTGTTTTCTTCCAATAGTTACCTTATGCTAAGGAGTCAAATTGGCACAACTTTATAATTGCTTTAGTTCCACAGGGAGCTACAAAGAAGTTTGTGAAGCTGATACAGAACATCAACCATTTATAAACTTTCAACCTTAAAAAGTTAGAAAAGTTGGAACATCAAAATCAAATGTGAAAAAAATTCAAAAAGCAAGAGTTGGAAGATTAGTGATTATTATTGTAATTTACGTTCTGTTAGCCAGGGAGGGTCTCAGTTGGGGCATGGTGGCAGAGTGGTTATACATACTTCTTATACACAGCTTTGTGCACATCCTTTCACAACATCTGTTGAAATGAGCTTCAGCCTACAAAAGCTTATGCTAGATATATATATATATATATATACACACACATACACACATATATATGTATGTGTGTACATATACATATACATGTATACATACATATGTGTGTGTGTGTGTGTGTGTGTGTGTGTGTGTGTGTGTGTGTCCCCACTTGATCATGTTGTAAAGGGGTATGTGGTCATTCAGGATAGGGAATCATAGGTAGATGAGTGTGATGCTGGCTACATCAATCCCTTGTATGCCGCTGGTTATAGAAACTGGGGTGCTTTCACTACATTAGCCCAGTAGGCTTGTATGTTCAAACTGGCCTTTGAATTTGATCTGGGATCTTAGGGGGAACACAACTACAAATCAGGGTCTCACTTAAATGTATGAATCAATGAATTTGGAATGTCAGCACCTTCCTCAGTAGATTAGAGGTTCCATCAAGGTTACTTTCTGAATGACCCATATTTTATAATTCAGCCACATTCTAATGTATACCTGGCTATTGTAATATACCCATCATGACCCCCCAGTTCACACAATTGTCATTTTGCTTTTAATGCCCCAGACTTTTCCTAATCCCTGCAATTGCCCTCCTTTTCTATAAGTGGAATATCACATATTCTAATGCATACTTTATGAACAAAAATGAGCATTAAAATAATCCAGTAATATTTTTCTTTTCTTATTCTCTACAATTTTGTTTGATTTAGGATGGCAATGCTTGAGAATCCACCATTCTTGGAGGACCTCCGGTGTGCTATATTACCACCTTTGTCACAATGTATTTTATAGTCAACACCAGTCATCCTGGTACATCCACTTATCTATATGACTGATAATCTGTGGGGCCTGGTCACACATCTAACACTCCAGATTTACTCATCTCTTACCATCTATTGTTGCTTTAACATATCTTGTGCAAATAGCTACATCCTTTGAGGACATGATTAAACTCTAAGTTTCTCTTTTCAATCCTCTGACAAACTACTAATAATTGCCACATTCTTTTCATGAGTTTTTTTTCTAAGAACACTCCATGCAGTCCCTCCGTTTCTGCTTATGTGTCTCTTGTTGTTGTCTGTCTAATGACTTTTTCTCAGTAGCAGTATGTTTCTCATTTAGTTTTTTTTGTACTTGATCCAAGATCTAGTCAGTTTGCCTTGTATCTCATATAAGTTACTGTCATTACATGCTCCTCTTCTACAACATCCGTATCTGTTCTCAGTCCTTTTCTTCCATCCTTCCTGACAACATAAAGCCTGTCCACATCTGAATTCATGTTCATTACCATATGTAGTGCTAACTTTCTTCTAGTCCTCCTATCCACCTCCCTTAGATCAATTTTTGTGCGATCTACTCTGTAGCAGTATACCATGTAATTGGAATGGTGTATATGTTTATTGCCTTAACTGTATTTTGTGGATTGAGCTTTGTTATCCTAAGTTTTACTCAATTCCAAAATATTTTTCTTCAGCATTCCTTCATTTCTTCATCACAAACCTTTTCTTCCTAAAGAAATCCTGAATGCCAGGATCATAATGAGTGGTAGGGGCGTGTGAAATGGGCCGTATTTGATTTGGATTTGGATTCAGCCTGAATTGGGGACAGTGATTCAATTCATTGATTCGGATCACTGTCCCCGATTCGATTTGGCTGAATCTGAAGATTCGATGCTGATTCGGAAAATCAGCGATTCGGCCATAGACACAGCTTTAAATGTTTTTTCTACATACTTTGAGGTACTAGGCATGACTCATGAATGCTGCAATGCTGGGGCAGATGGAGTGTCCCACAGGAGTGCAGGGGGCCCCCCCCGGTGCTCTGGCAGTGCACCCAGAAGTGGACCAGAAGTACTTCTGGCCCACTTCCAGGTCTGCCACCAAGTGTGCAGGAGGGCCCCCTGTGCCCTCCCAGCTTGGCAATCAGCCATGCCCCCCAGACTCCAGAGGCACCAGTCACTGAGCTGGGCAGGTAGGGGGGGGGCCCAGTGCGCTCCCTGGCAGACCCAGAAGTGGACCAGAAGTGCTTTTGGTTCACTTCTGAGTCTGCTGCTAAGTGCGCTGGGGACTGCCCCATGCTCCTGTGGGACGCTCCATCTTCCCCAGCATCTCAGCATGCATAAGCCGCCTGGTACCTTGAGGTATATAGAAAAAACATTTAAAGCCGTGTTTATATCCGAATCGCCGAATCTTTCTGAATCTCTCCAAATTGAGTTGGAGGGTTCCGATTTGATTCATAGAGATTAAAGGGTCTCCTGATTCGGATTTGGAGATTCGGCCACCAAATTGGGCTGAATCTCCACTGAATCCAATCAGGGACCAAAGCTTTGCACAGCCCTAATGAGTGGCACCCACCTCAGATGCCCACTTAGAGGGGGCACAAGAATGGCAGTCGCTGCCAGTATTATCCTAGCTGGCCTGGCCCTTGTCACAGCACATGGTGTTGACTCTGGCTGTTACACCTTTCTGAATACTTAAAATGTTCAGTACTATTGTCCATTTTATCTCATTTTCTGGCTCTATCTTCTCCAACATTAGTTTAGTTCCTTTACCTCTTCTTATTAATTCTGCCAAGAGTATGCTTGGCACCTTATAGACAACAAGTTGATGAAATCTTTTCACTGAGAAGTTCA
This sequence comes from Alligator sinensis, assembly GCF_000455745.1. Taxonomy (NCBI): domain Eukaryota; kingdom Metazoa; phylum Chordata; order Crocodylia; family Alligatoridae; genus Alligator; species Alligator sinensis. The sequence continues at coordinate 2,137,259 of NW_005842072.1, forward strand.
TGATCGGCAGCCTCATTCTGCAAAGCCTTCTTTTGTGAATCTTCTTATTCTTGTACATTTATCATGAGCTTCTGCCATTCCTGTTGTATACATATGACACAGAAAAAGTAAATTTCTGTCAAAGGAGTGATGAAAAAAACAAAGTCTTAGTCACTGACATTCAAATGCTAGAATTAAGAAATTAAAGTAAAACTGGACAGAGAGCTCATAGGCTCAAATATATATGTTTTAAAGTTGCAGAGTTTATAACTTATAGTGCCTGCCCTCATTCTGTAGTGAAAGTTAATGGAAATGGTGAACGATGGCTTTAGCTAACATATAATCTATGTAATACACAACCCACACAACAATATAACCTACATCATATATTCAGCAGAAAGGACTAAAAGAAGTAATTCAAGGCTTAAAGCATAACCCTTAGAAACAACAGGAGAAGTGGGGACAATACTATAAGAACCCTAGGAGCAAAATTCAACCTAAGTGAAAATGGCTGCAATTTCCAGTGAAATCAAAAGAGGTTTTACCCACTTAAATGAGGGATGATTTTGACTCCAAGACTTAATTGGAGTCTGTGCTGCAGCAGCACTTTCACAACACACAGCTATGCTTGGATCTCTGACTTGCTTTTCTGTTTTAATTAGGGAAAAAAAGAGCAGCATGAATGAGCAAGTCTAAAGAGTGTACTAGTGTAAAAAAAAAAAAGCATTATCCTCAACATCCTATAGAATGGCTAATAGCAATAGAAACAATTATGTTTAGGTCCCCATATATCTGCTAGGGGTCTTTACAGGCCACATCATAACTACTTCCAAAGATCAACTTGGCAACCCACTTCATCCTTCTCCAAAACAAAGTACAGGAGAATTTTAGCAGTAAAATCCTGGTGCCATAAAGCACTATGGTACTGACTAATCTTGGTGTTGACACATCTCCATGTTCACATTCAAGGGTTACTGGAATTGTAGGCAATTCCCTTCTGGACAGCTAATGCTCTTAGACAGAGATTAATAGAAATAGTAAGAGGAGGTGGAGGAAAAGTCCCCCGCCCCCATATACTTTCTCTCTCTACCCACTAGATCACGGCTCGACAAAATGGGGCCCGGGGGCCAGAAGCAGCCTGCCAGGCCATTCTATCCGGCCTACAGCCCCTACCCCCCAAAAAATTAAGAAAATTAACATTTATCTGTCCCTGGCTGCCTGTCATGTGGCCCTCAATGGCTTGCCAAAACTCAGTAAACGGCCCTCCGCCCAAAATAATTGCCCACCCCTGCACTAGATAGTTTAGTGTGGAAAAGGGACAGGAGTCTCAGCTTGCCAGACCTAAAGGGTCAAACTATTTTAGAGGTGGGAGCCAGGGCTTCCATAAACTTGATAGAAAGTGGCCACAGAATCACCACAGAAGAATGAGGATCACCACAGAAAATCTTAATTGTATTGGAGCCTATCCCTAACACAATTTTTAACATTTTGTGGTATCAAGACCATCCTTTTTAGAGAAGGAGCCTTATTCTTCAATTGCTCTGTGCTTTGTCTGGTCACTTAACATCAGCACAAAGCAGATATAGGCTGCGTACAGACATTCAGGGAGGCTAGATCATGTTAAAAATAGCCACCTGATCTATGGTAAGTCACAATGGGGAGAAATAGCTTGGAGGATTTGGGTTATCAGGGGGCAAGCAGGCTCTGGGTGGGATTGGGGGGTCCATAGGGGACGGGGGGCGGGGGAGGGCAGGATCTGTGGGGGTATTGGGTGGGAAGACAGAGTCTGCAGGGGGGAACAGGGATATGGGGGGTAGATTGGGGTTTGTGAGGGGGTTGCTGGTGTCTGGGAGGTTTTGGCAGGATCAGGAGGCTTGCTGAGTCTTTGGGAGGGGGCCTGGAGGGGTGTGGGAGGATGCTCTCTCTCACACCCCCTGGGGCCAGGAGCTATTTTTAGTCCCCTGACCCCCCCATGCCCAGACAAACAACCCTCCCAGTGAATGTATCCCTCCATCCCTCCAACCCTTCTCCCTCCCCCAACTTACTTCCTCAGTTCCTGGCATCAGAGAATGCCGATAAAACCAGCACTGGGAGCAGCTTGTAGGATAGGGGTTTGGTGGGCTGGGGGTATGGGGGTGGGGGGGGCCTTGGGGTGTGTTGGAAACTGTGCAGAAGCTCAGTTTAGATTGGTTTTGCCAAACCCAAGCTAAGTTAGACTACCTCAAAGGTACACTTAGCTTAGATCAGGTTGGCCAGTTTTAGACTGATCTAACTGTCCTGAACTTGTGTATAGTTCACGTGTAGATCCACCTAACTAGTGTAAGGTCTGCACCTGGACAAACTAAATTAGATTGGCAATTTCTAAAGCAATCTAACCTCCCTCTAACCTCCCCGAATGTCTGTACACAGCCATAAAGTGCCACCCAATCAGAAAGGGAACACATTACACCACTATGTACTGTGATTTTTTTTCCTGCACTTTGTATAGCCATCAAAATAAAATATCAGGGTCTTCCAGTGGTATGCCCCTGTTTGAAAAAAAATCACTGCTGCTCTCATTGTTGTAGATAAAATTAGATTTCATTTTGATAAAATATGTGGCAGCATCTAATGGAATAATTAAATACTGTTTTGAAATGGATAAATCCTATATACTGTACATGATCTAATGGGATAGAAGATACTGGGTTACTGCAAAAAATGAGCTAGATACATCTCATTAACAGCTTACTGCTGTATTTGCATTTTGTCTCATACTCAAATATTGAAGCACTGCAGATGAGATGTAACTTCAGATTCTTTAAAAAATAAATAAAGATTAGATAAATGCAGATGCTATGCAAATAGTCACTTGGCAGCAGTCTATTGTGCAGCAGTTAATGAGAGCTAGAAATTGACACAGGTGTTCACGAAAAGGCCTTTCCAAGAGGACTGAATGCTGAGATAATGTACAAGTTCTTCCTGATTCTTTTCTTGAACTTATGATACAGGATATATATTAAGCTTATGCCTTGTTAGCTGGAAAAGAATGATGCTTTTGTAGGTGGGGAACTATATGTAGAAAATCACAATCATGTAATGAACAGGCAACACACAGTATAATTGCACACCACCTGAAAAATTGCAAGAAAGAAAAAATAACCTTTTCTATTATTTCCACTTTTTCTTCATTATCCAGTAGAGCAGGAATATCACCAGCATTCAGGGTAATATTTAGATCTTCCAAAAAATGACACATCCTAGAGCAGAAGAGACAGTTGCTCATTTATATTTCAGATTACAAAAACATTTTAAAAATCACCCTTTCAGCATCAATTTGTTTCCCTTCCCAACATTCTTTTGTTGGTTGTTAGTTATGAAAGAGATTTATCGTTTAAAACTCCATCTTATTTATTCCCCTTGCCTTAATGAGTAACTATAAAATAAGCATCATTTTCCTAATGTGCATGTTGAATGTCAGAAATAGGCAATTTAAATGTGAAGCTTCAAAACACTGTTAATGCTGCAGTTTAGTGACAAAATCTCTCTCAGTTTTCAGTACCTCTTGCTATATTTCTCCACTCCAAATGATTTATTGTATTATTCCTTTGGCTGTTATTGTGAGGGCCCTAAGTAATAGGCTTATTTTTGTAGTTCCTTCATAAATTAATTTATTTCAATAATGGCTGATTCTACCTTTATTTGATGATCAGCAAAGAGGAACTGCAATGAAAGTCCCATTTCATCCAGTCCATCTTGGCAGCTGCTTCAGATTGTCTCTCCATTCACTGACTGTGCATGAATCCTAAAAGTTACCTTGGAAAAATTTGTTGTCTGCCATCAGTGTCTCATTACAAAATGCTGACCCCTACCTTCTAGACCTGATGTGAAGAGGGAAAAGCAGTTACAATCCCTAACATGAAAATGTAATTAATTAAATTAAATTAAATTAAATTAATGATAGGTATTAGAGAGCTTGTTGATGATCAACAATGCTTCATATGCGGGCTGATTTTGACTCCAAGACTCATTGCTTCATATGCTTCATATACTCCAGAGCCTTTAAACAGAAGAAAAGCTCACCCACCTCTTGTGTCCTCACAAAAATACTATAAGCACAAGTAACTTCTTAGTACTTGGTGTGTGGTATACACAACTGCAGAGTATGGGATTATATGCCTGCCTTAGTGAGGTAAAATGAAGGCTATCCAGCATGCTGCTGGTATTTGAAGATACCAAAAATAACCTTTTAAATTTAAAAAATATACTCAGAATCCAGTGGACACATCACTAGGTCCACATTAGATGTACATTCATACTGAAATGTTCATGGAAAAATGTTTTGTACAAAATTGGGCATTTAGGAAAGTACAGCGTAATTCTTGGAGAAGCTCAAAAGGACAAAAAAGCCCTCCCAAAGTCTGAAAACTAGGCTGTGTGTAAAAAAAATTAGGCAATCTAACATACATAGTATGTGTATGAAATACATTAACATATATAATAACAGTAATTACGTTTAGCTTTTGAACACTACTTTTAATCAATTTAACCTCAAAGAAGGATAAGGATCAATATTCACTATTTTAGTTGTAGAAACAAAAAGCCCAGAAAAGTCAAGAAGCCTTCCCATGCATCAAGTCCAAGGAAGAATCTGGATGTCCTAACTTCTGCTTGAGTACTGTAGTTGCTGCCTTATTGGATGGCCACATGAATACATTTCAACCATGAAAAGTAAATGAATAGTCATCATCCAGGTAACAAGAATATTTTTCACTGGATCAAGTAACCTATTACTTACCCCAAGAAGGAATCTGCCCCAAGAAAATCACAGTCTTCTAGATTACTCCTGAATAAGAAACTCCTACACTACAGCAATCACAATTTCCCTTTCAACAAGATTAAGCCCAGTTGTTTAAATATAATCACATCTTTGTTTTCTTTTAAAATGTTCAATCACAGAATCAACCATTGAGAAGGAGGTCTGGAAGGGACCTTCATAAGTCATCTAGTACAACCCTTGCCTGAGGCAGGAACATCCCTATCCAAAAAATCCTATACTAATCCATAATCTAACCTCTTAGTAAAACTACTGTCAACCCTGACACAACACAAGACAGAACATCGTAACCTGCCATAATAAAGCAGGGGAACCACGACAGCCAACATCCTGCTTCTATAAAAGTTAGTAATATACATATAAAGGTGCAGACAGAAATTATATTTTCCGTCCCTTCAAGTGCTTTAATGCCATGCCCTAACAGAAAAGCACAGATGCAGAGTGCTCTGATCTAGTGACAAGTTAACCTTCCTTGTATGAGGGTTCAAATGAAGGCACTCCAAAGTGCAGCATCTTCATTAATTTCTGTCTGCTCCAGCATTGGGCTGCTCCAGCACAGCCTGGCCTCCACTGCTGTTTCAGGACGACGGGGAGAAAGCAGGAGAGAGAGGTCCATTCTGGGGTTTCCTCAGGTGTGCTGGAGGAGGGGGGCGTGAATTGGAGCTCCCCCAAGATTGGATCCCAAAACTGCACACAATACTTTAAATGAGGCCTAACTAGTGCCAAGCAGATAGGTCCTATCACCTCCCACACGTTAATGTAGGGCTATTTGCAGACAGGCCAGAGTGTTAGTTCTGACAGATGCAAATGTCCCCTGTTCATCTATGTTAACTCTTACACCTGATGGTAATCATTAAAATGTAAGCATTATTAACTATTTCACTGACCTACACATATGAGAAAGGACAGGAGCAATCCTGTTACAGACTTCTGCATAATATGTCATGAGTAATATTAGCTCAATTTAGTTTCATGAGTAGATGGTACCTGGAAGAGGACCACTGCTTTTATTTTTTTCATTTGAGAAGGAGTTAGACCTTGGTAAGCTAATGACCTGGTACATATTTGTGGGAATGCTCTAAATTGGTTCTTCTCTTTCCTAGCAGAGAAGTTCCAGGGAGTAATGATGGACAAGTGCTCAGCATCCTGTTGGCACCTTTCTTGTGTGGTCCCCCAGGGCTTCATCTTGTCTCTACTGTTCAACATGTAGATGAAGCTGCTGGGCAGGACTGCACAGAGATTTAGAGTGAGATGATGCTGAGCACAGAGCGAAAGGGATAGGGTAGGGATAACAGGGGAATTCTTAACTGCTTTGGGGACTTAAATTTCCTGGCTGCTGCTCCTGCAAGTGTGATCCAAAATGGGGGGTGCAACTGTGCTATTGCACCCCCTCTGGATCTGCCCCTGCACCCAAAAGTTGGGTGGAACATGCCTGTTCACTCCAGAAATGGCCAAATTCTAGCCCATCCCATTTATCTGTAACTCGTTGCACGACCCCCACTTCTTTCTACAAACCTTTCAGTCTCCAGGTGATTTTATTGTTGAAAGACCTAGATCTGCAGAGAGCCTGAAATAATAACTCAGAGAGCTGTTGCTCATTTCAGGGAGGCTCTTAGCTATTAGAAATGAGATCCAAGTGTTTAGAATGTGCCTCTTTCATTCAAAATAAAATATCCTGAATTTTGTTGTAAGTGAAATTTTATTGAAGGAGTTTGTTTGGGAGACCATATCAAAGGGAATGCATTCTCTGAATTCAAAATATGCAGCTGAATGCTTTCTGATTGCAGCAGTCAGTCACAGACCACCACGTACTTGCATGGGAGACAGACTAACCTGAAGCTCCCATACTTAGGGGTAGGAGGTTTGGGAAACATCAGGAAGGTTTCACTCTCAGGCTCCAGAAAGGTGTATGTGGAGCACTTTACAGTACACAGATTAATTCATCAGAGAAGAGACTATCAATTTTCTTGGCCCAGTACCAATAATGGCTTATGTATGAGAAACAAAGAAGAGATGTAATGGGAACAAATAATGGATCCAAATGGAGGGATGGAGGTGACGTCCTCTCCCACAACTTTAGATTTCTCATGTCCCTGAAATCTCCCCTTCATCAGGAGCACCATTTTACAGACATCTTAGTCACTGTAGGCAGAGAAATTGTCAAAGTCCATGAAACCTGGATGCCTAAGGCCCTCAGCTGAGCTGTCCCAATCCATCACTGATACTTCTATCTCCCGTCCCTTCCTTTTCACCCCACAACACTCTTACTTTTTAGTTTATTCATGTTATTCCTTGTTGATTGTTCTTTTTATTTTTATTTGAAGATATAGAATCCCCTCAAAAAGGCCTTTCATATCACCTTGTATCAAGTGCCCCATAAACTGAGAACAGTTCTTTTCTCTGTGAGCTGAATTTGTACAATGTCCTGCAAAGAGAAAGGTTTGAATAAGTGACTCAATCTGACTATTATATACTAGAGGCACTGGCTGTACAAACCTTTATCTCATTTTTAAAAAATTTCAAGCAGAAAAAGCAAACTTAGAAATAATATGGAATGATGTAGTTCTGGTTTATTAAATCTACTTGACCTCTATGTCACATACTGACATTTTAATTTTCAGTGTTTGACATTTAGAAAATCCTTAGTGGTCTGGAAAAAAATTAATGATTAAAAAAAAAATCTCTGAACATATTTAAATTTCATAAATGCAAATAAAATAAAATAATTAAACACCATTTTTTTTATCAGATAACTTTGTTCACAGTGGTTATTTTAATTGCATATTGAGCATATGTTTATCCTTTTGACTAATAGCTTTCTCTACTTTGCTTCAAATAGTGACATATAAAAATGATTATGCTACAAAAAGTTTAGGCCAGTGCAGTCATTGTTAGCAATGTTTCTGAGATTTCTAAAATGTTCCCCTCCTCCACGCAGTTAACTTGGGGAACCACGATTACTGGAATAATAGTAATATGATGTCTTTGCATATTTCGTACAGTAGAATCATGTCCCTCCCAGCTATTTACAAGAAATCCTACAGGAACAATTATTAAATAGTCCCATTCATTTGGCACAATGGCATATGGAAATTTTCTGCAACACTAATTACTATGGTTGCAAATTTTAGCCAAAAATGTCAGTGTCTAGGATTTAATTAGTCTGCAGCAAGGTTTTTAAACTGACCTTCTCAGTTAGTTAATTAATTTGCTAACTCTTTTTCACAGAACCTTGTCAAATCAGCTTTTAGGAGATTTTAATTTAAAAAAGAAGTCTATTGTGTGTAGAGCTGGATGAATAATATACCAAAGAGCCATTCCCAAACATTTTTACAAATAACAGCAGTGGGGTCCAGTTACTAATGGAGTCCTACCCTTCCTTGTCCAAGAGTACTTGGATTCCTACCAAGTATTTGTAAAGGTGTTTGAAAAATGTAAAAGCATAATGAATTATGAGATTAATTATTCATCTAAAATATGTACCAAAATACATTTATTTATGGTGATTTAATCATTCTTTTGGGTTGTTTACAAAGTTTTAAAATTGGTTTGAACCAAAATATTGGAACCAAATACATGCAAAATCTTGAAGAGGTCAAATCTGTTTCAGTATGTGGAAGGTGAAGCTTTGGCCCATTTCTCATTCTAACCAGCAATCTTGATATGAATTCAGTTTCCGAGTATAAAGTTAGAACTGTGGAGAAGACTTTTTTCCCCTTCAGTTTTATCTTGACATGAGCCAAAATATTCCTTTTATTCTATTCTCTTTCTTTGTGACAGCTATTCTGCTGAGAAGTTACACATTACTCTTCCCCGTGGAGAAAATTAAAAACAAGCTATCTGGCAGTTTCAGCTCTGCAGCACATTCTAGATACTGAACTCTGTCATACTGTTTTAAAAGAGGAACTATAGTACACCTCTTAAAACTGAAGGAGCTTTGACTTTTTAGCTGCAAAGGAATCAATGAAAGGATGAAAACAATATGGCCATGCCCCAAGCTGCTCCTGACACACAAACTTGGGCATAGTTACTAGCACTGTAATTATAAGGGGGCTTATGGCTAAGATTAACAACTATAAACATAACAATTTCTAGATAGCTGTGCAAGTGAATCTTATATTTTTGAGTGTTAGATGTGTAAAATGGAAATTGTTGTTTGGAGCCTCTACATTGTTTCCTAGAAGCAAGGTACATTACTTTGCTTCCAGTATCCAAGGGCATTTATACACATGCTCTGGGAATGGAGGGGGGAGAGGGGAGGGACTTCAATTAGAGTGGCTCTAATTAAATCACTCAGAGCATCTCATATATCAGCACCCCTGTGCTTCAAAATGGTGGTGGGGGCGCTTTATCTAAAGCTTGTCGAGTAGAGGCAGTTAAAACTCAAGCAGACCCACCAAGCAGGTTAGTATGTGTTAAGTGCCCTCTTAAGCATTGCAAAATTGTTCCCTTGCAGGCAAGAATTATCGCTTTAACAGGTACTAATTTTAATAGGTCACTACATCCCAATTATCTGCTGTAAGTGAATGTATGACAAAGGCCTTATATGTACTTGCTTTATTTAGATTCAGCCCTCCAAGTGAACCCCACCAGGTTGCTTTCTTAGATTGCTGTGCACACTAATGATTCAGTGGTCATGTCTGCTGAATGACTGTATAAGGTTTTTAGTTCTAAGCTCATCTGAAATTCCGAAGTGTTCAGAGATGGTAAATTCAGCATTAAAAGAATGAGGAAATGATAGGCAGACAAGGTTCTTTGGGTAAATGTGATCTCTTCTATTAGACCAGCTAAATAGTTGGATAAATTGTTCTTTGCAAGCTTCTGGGAAAAATGCCCTTCTTCAGGCACAGGGAGAGTTTGTTGTTGCTTTGTTGCACTCTCCTGGGTGGAATGGAAACCAGTATGCAAAATTCAGGTCTGTGAAAATGCTAATGCATAGCAGTGAGGATCAGAGGCCCTGTAAAACAATAGCTGTGAGACAGTTAGTTGTGGGGGGGGGCAGGAGAAGTGGGAATTCGAACTGGTGGTAGAATGTAGTTGGTAAAATGCAGACAGGTTACCTGGGGTTATTGGATGGCAGGCAGGTTATAATGTGTCATAAATCCAATGTCTATATTTAGTCCATGATTTTTTGTATCCAGCAGATTTATGAACTGAAGTTTGTAGGATCATCTATGAAAGATGTTTTGTAAATTCCCTTTGAGGATTAGAACAGAGAGATTGGAGAGAGAGTGGGTATCTTGTGAAAAGTGTGTACCCACAGGTATTTGGGTATTTTTGTCTAATAGATTTTTCATGTGCGTTCATTCTGGTGTGCAGTTGTTGTTTGGTTTCTCCTACATATTTTCCATCTGGGCATTTGGTGCACTGGATGAGATGTATTACATTTCTGGAGGATGCACTTGTAAGATCCAGGAATGGTGATGGTTCTGCTGTGAGGGGTAGCTATTGTGGCGGTGGTGGAGATGTGTTGGCAAGATTTACATTTCTTGTCTCAACATGGTCTGGATCTATTCGGTGTGCCTTGAGCCATAGGAAGTTTGCTTGTGGTGATAAGGTTGGCGAGGTTCAGTGCTTGTTTAAAGGCTAGGATGGGTGGTTCTGGGAAGATCTCTTTAAGAATGTGGTCTTCTTCTAGTATGATTTGCATTGTTTGTGGATTTTCTGTATAGGTTCCAGAGAAGAATGGTATGTCATAACTAATGGTGTGTTATTTGTGGGGATTTTGTTTATGTACTACAGCAATTCTTCACGTGGTATCCAGGTGGCTCTTTCAAAAATATGATCCATCTCTCTGGAGGAGTGTCCTTGTTGAGTGAAGGCCCTTTTGAGATTCGTGCAGTGTCAGTCACGGGTGTTCTCCTCAGTGCAAATTCAGTGGTATTGTAAGGCTTGCCTGCATATAACAGCTTTCTTGGTGTGTTTAGGGTGATTTCTGGTTCTGTGTAGATATGTATGTTGGTTCATGGGTTGCTTGTATATGGTGGTTTGTACTTTACCATTCTGGATATTGATCATAGTGTCTAAAAAGGAAATTGGTACTGGATTATTCAAGAGAGAGTCTGATGGAGGAGTGATGGTTATTGACTTTGTGATGGAAATGAATCAGAGACTCCAGGTATTTGGTCCAAATGATGAAGATGTCATCTATATATCTTAGGTATAGCATGGGTTTGATGGTGCAGTTCTTCAGGGATTCTTCTTCCAGGTAGGCCATAAAAAGGTTTGGCATATCTTGGGGTCATTTTGGTGCCCATAGCTGTGCCAGTGGTCTGGAGGATGTGTTGATTGCAAAAACTGAAGTTGTTATGTGTGAGGATGAAGTGTATAGGTTTAGTAATATCTTTAGGTCTGTACTCTGAGTTGTAAACTTGCTCTTGTAGCTATGTAAGGCAGGATTGGATGCCATCCTGGTATGGGATGTTGGTATATAAGCTGGTAACATCCACGGTGGCTAGGAGGGTATTGCTGGGAAGGTGGTCTATGTTTTTAAGTTTTCATAGAAAGCCTGTTGTGTCTTGGCCCAACATCTCATTTTGGGTGTGTCTTGGACAAAACTCGCTCTTTGGGTGACAAGAGATTTTAGGATGGATTTGATAAAACCTGATATTTCCTCAGTTTGGGTTCCATGGTTGCATATTATAGGTCTGCCTGGGTTCCCTTGTTTGTGGATTTTAGGGAGCATGTAAAAGAGTCCCTGGATTGGGTAGTGGCAGGATGAAGTTTGTAGTTTCTCTTGTAGTTCAGATGGAAATGATATGATGATGGTTTTGAGTTTTAAGGTGAAAAAGGGAGTTGGATCTTCCTCTGTTTTTTTGTAGTAGGTGGTATCAGAGATTTGTCTTTTGGCTTCTTTTATGTAGTCTTCATGGTTAAGGATAACTATAGTTCCTTCTTTATCTGCTGGTTTTATTACTATTTGGTGGTTGGATCTTAGCAATTCTATGGCCCTTCTCTCTGAGAGGTGGAGGTTACTATGGTGTTTGGTGTTGATTGTTCATTCTTTCCCTGAAGCAGTCAATATAGTGGTCAAGGTTTGAACCACTGTGAGGTGTCCAATCTGATGGTTTTTTGGTGTTAATCTTTTCCATGATGTTGTCACAGGATGCAGTGTTGTTGGGAGTGGATTCATTTTGGTTGTGGAAATATTCTTTGAAACCCTTCAGGGGATGATATTGATTTTTTGTGCCATCTATTTCATTTCGGGGCAATTAAGGTCCAGTTCTTCTGTATCAGGTAGAGGTGCAGTTCACAGAGGTTAGAGATAGACTCTGCTCTCTTCACCTCCTGCACAGGAAATGGTCTGATTCCTACAGCTGGTAGGTCCCTCAGCTTTAGGTGGAGATAAAGAAATGAGACCACTTCACTAGAAGAACTGGAAATCAGAATGGGAAGAAGAAAATTGAGGAGTAGGGGGAATGAGGATGGAGAAAAGGGGGGATAAAAGTTAACAGAGAAAATAGTGTCAAGGAACAGTGCCTGTGCTTGACAAAGTAGCTTAAGAGACTTCATTGGGACAAAAGCCTAGTAGCCTACAATTCATATGCATACAGGAAGGGATAACCTATTTTAGTTTTAAGAGCTTTCTTCACTGTTAATGCTGGCAGTTATGTAAGTAGGCATGCCTGGTGGGAAATGAATGTGTGTTGGGGTATGCTAACTTCAGTGCATATTTATTTGTTTAAACAGAACACAGCTTGTCACTGGTGAGTTATGGCTAAATATTATGCCTGCTCTCCTTTCTTTTCTATATTAAATCTCTTTCTCAAATGTCATGAAATCTCGAACATGCAGGAAACTGTATCAGGCATTTCATAATTTTCTGAGCCCCGTTTTTGATGTTACATCATTATACATTCATCAGCGTGCCCCTATAGACCTATACAAACCGCACATGCTCACTTTCATTTGTTGGCTGTGGGCTTGCTTGAGGGTATCAATTCTCTTCAGAAACATTTTTTTTTCTCATGTTGTTGATCTCTTCTGCATGCTGAATCATACCACAGCAAAGTAATGCAAAGCTGCATCATTGCATGATGCTAAAAGGTATCGCAGTGACCATTAAAAACTGGTGAGCTCTCCCTCCTGATTGTCACTTACTTTAACCATTACGCACCCCATCTCTCCTGCCTGGCAGAGCCAGAGATGATTTGCTTTATGCATTACTGAAAAAGGAACTGACAAGTTGTGGTGGCTGTTGACTATTACTCCTCAGCAGGGGAGCTGATTTAATAACTTAGACTCTGAATCTGGAACATTCTCTGATCCTTTCACATGCAGCAGCACTGACCCAAGAGTAGAGATCTGCTGCTGCCTCTTTAGAACAAGAAATATAAGGAAGCTATTGTTTTTTACTTACATAGTAACTGTTGATCATTTAAAATAATGCACATTGTGGCAAGCACCATAAAGTGTCAAATGTATAAGGTAAATTTACTGTTACAGGGTAAATGAATAGGTAATTATTTCTGCTTCAGAAAAAAGAGAGCAGGTTATGCAGCACAAAGTTTAATTATGCTTGCAGTCATCAATACTGAATAGCTCATTTCTACTGTAACACTAACAATTTTGTCTTTTACTGTATACTGTATCTTCCAAGGGCAGAATTTCATTAACCTAAGCATATTTTGGTCTCATCAAGACAAAAAAAAAAGCAAACAAAAGAAAGAAGAGTCAATGTTTCTTTCATAATATTTTCATTACTAGAAGTGCAAAGCTTTTACAGAGTTGCCAGAAATCATTAACCAACTTTTTTTCCATCTTTTTTTCTCAAATGTTTGCTTACTGTCTATCAGCTTTGACCGTCTACAACTATATCACAAAAGACCCACTAGACTTTGTGAATCCAGAGTCGCATTAATTTTTGTGCTCCTTCAATAGCTTGAGGTGCCTGTTCTGCTTTCAATAAAAATCACCCCTTACTCAATCAATAAAAAAATAGCAGAGAATATGAATCTTTCAAAATCAATAATGCATACAATAATTACACAAATATGCTGGTGACACTCAGCGTGTCAAAACAAATCCCAAGAAACCCAAGCTCAAAATCTTTAACAACTAGCAGAAAATGATGCAGTGTTATCCACTTGTGCTTCTGTATGAAGCAGTGTCATGATTAGATGGTGTGTGGGTGTATTAACTCTTCAGCCTATTCTCTTTCCTTTCACAAAACAAGTTTCTATACAAAAAAAATGCCTGGGTTTTCAGTTTAATCAAAAACTTTTCCATTACTGGCTGCTTGTTGAAGAAGCACAAGAGTTCAGAGGAACTTGTTAAGAACAATAACCATTCAATCTCCAATGTGTACATGTATGTTAAGTACTCAGACTAGCCATTTATGTTGCACAAAATGAGATTCACAGGACAGCACTGCAGACGAGAAATGTGTGAGGCCAGTTATATAGCTGCATGATCACAAGGTACATGGAGTTTTGGACATAACTGAAAAATAGGTTGGCTGGGAACATCAGATTTAGTGATGAGATGTGTTGGGTGAGGGGGGAACTCCTATTTTTAGCAGTTTTCCAAATTTATTAGGAACTTGGAGTAAAACACCATCCTTAATTTGTGCATGTATTACAGAACACATACTGACAATTTTTCTAAATAATACATCAGTGTTATTTATTTCTTAAGAAAATGCAATCTTTAAATTGCTAAGCTCCAGGTCACTGCCTGTAATTATAATTACACCAGCTACTCAATTACAGTGGCTCTTTTGAATGTGTGATGTTTGCAGCCAATGACTGAATTTGCAAACACATTCATGCTAGATTGCACCTTATAAAGAGTATGCAAATGGACGTGGGCAGATCTAGGATTTTGAAAAGCGGGGTGCAGATGGTGTGGCACATCGCTACCTGTAACGCAACACATTTTCTCCAGTTAAAGAGAAACTAGTAGCTTTATTAATATGGTAGGGAGCTAGCATGATATTGTTCAGTTTAAGATCAAAGCAAAAAAGAAATATTACTACTAGAATGTGCATTAACTTGCTAGAGGATATATGAAGCTCAAAAATAACACAACAAACTAGGCAAAAATAGTCAAAGGATATTGTATTATTAGTCCTATAGCTGTTATAGTTAAATGTACGCCTGTTACTCAGATTCATAAAACAAAATATAGCTTCTGGAGCGCCTTGATAGTACCTCCAATGCTTCACTTGTCAGTCATTTCTACACATAAGTTATTATTACCGCACCTGAGTTAAGGTTTTTAACTAGAGCTAAAAACAGTTTGCAGGGCTGTAAACCAGAGGAAAGACCATAATACATTACCAGGAATAATACATTACCAGGAATGGCTAACAGCAAAATTGCATAAGAAAGCATAATTTGAATAGTAAAACATTAAAAAGGTGAATGGATCATTAACACCTGTGGAGTGTAGAAAGATCAACAGGAATCAGGGAGATGATAATGAACCATGAAGTCAACTGACTCTTCAGCACTACCTGAACAGAAATGCTGTTGCCTCTCCCAGACATATGGCTTTACAGTTTGGGTGGAGCAGAAATTATAGGGGTGTGAAACTACCACTGCACCTCCATGGATCTGGCCCTGAAAATAGACATGCTAGTTGGAAATTTTGGGGGTGGCAGTAGGACAGAGCCAGAATTAAGGTTTTTTGGATGATCCTAGGCATGCATATTTATATAGTCCCATGTTTCAGTGTTAATCATTTTGTTTACATTTAGCTTCAATTTAGATGGTTCTTACTTTTTAATGTTTCAGTACATACAAAGGTGTGCCAAATTCTTTTCCCTGACGTTGCTTGTGTTTCATCAGTTTAATGGTATATCCAGTGATTTATTCTCCAAAAGATTGTTCTTTTCTATGCAGGGGATGTATCTGAGGTGTATGGGGCAGCTTCTGGTACAATATAAAACAAACTCCTATTTTTTTGTAACACCTTGTCCGTTTTAGTCCCTGTTATGCCTAGGATCAGGGGAGTAAAGAGAGGCTTGAGAACCAATTTTCCTTCCCTACCAATTTTCTGTCATCTGTCTTCATATTTTTTCAAACTCCAGGTGCTTTCTCAGCTTTAATTTTGACTTATAAAGTGTTTTTTGGGGAGTATACATTTATATCTACATGCCTATAAACTGGCATAAACAATGGCACAAAGTATACTTATATACTTCAAAATGATGTTACCTGAATGAGTCTGGAAAAGTCCTTTAGACTGAAGGTGTAATGAAAAGTATATGGTATAAGTACACTGTCACTGGGTGTACACTTCCATTGTAGCCCAAACCAAATTCTGTTACCTAAGGGGAAACAAAAATAGAAAGAAAAAGTAAAATAAGACAATAACATACAGTAAAAGGGATTTGAAAAAAAAAGCATATATTGAAGTTTCAAAGCATCGCATTGAAATTCAAGTTTACCAGCAGGACTCTGGATATCTTGTAATCAAACAGCTTCACACTGTCATTCAAGAGTTCAACTGAATCTTGTTTATGAAGATGTGTGGTTCTTAGAAATCCTTTGGAGATAAAATGAGCTTGGACACTGCCTATGTTTCCTGTGTCCTTGGACTACCAAGGAAAGCAGCAAAATTATTTAAAAGAAAACATCTCACAGTCCTAAATGTCTGCCTTTGATCATGTTTTCAAACAAGTGAGTCAATGTACACCTTTAAGATTTGTCTAGACCATGAGTCTGATACTGGATAAGAATAAAAAAGGATCAATAGCAAGATGCAAATGATAAAGGGAAATAGTCATTCAGTTTTATTATTCCCTTTAAAACTTATTTTTATTGGTTTTCCGTGCTTTCTTTTTCAGGATGGTGGTTTGCACGGCCCCATTCTTGACCATTTCTTACACAGATCCCACTGGAGCATCAACATCTACCTCCACTTTTTCTTCTCAATTTGTATTTTGCCCACATCTTTAGAGCTTTACCAGCTGTCCAGCCAGGAAATATGGGATGGCATAAACCATGGAAGTTATTTATTTGGGCTTCCAGGTGACTGGAGGAACTCTTTACTGAGGGATTAAAAAAAATTGTCTTTCCTTGGGGCTGGGCATTTGCCACATTCCTAGGTCCTCAGAGTTTGATTCTACCATACTTATTTATGCTCTTCCATTTCTGGGCTCCTACCCTGTAAGGAGCACCACATGGGCAGAGAAATGTATCTGTATCAATCACAACTGTGAGAGCTCTTTACAGTACTCAGCCTGTTGCCTACAAGTACCCCTACTGATTTCAGCGAAACTGCTCAGGGACTGAACTACTCCTTAATCAAGGGCTCAAGAATCAGTCCCACCCTACTAGTACTTTGTTAAAGTGCTCATTTGAATTTTAAATTCTCTGTCCATAAACAAGAAAAGAATTTCTGGTATTCTGTGAATTTTAAGATGCAAAGAGTAGTTTGGCCCTCTAAGAAGAACTATAAGGCAAAGTAATTTCTGAACACAAGCTCTTGCCAAAACACTCTCCCCAAACAATATTAGATACGTATTTTACAGGGGAAAAAAACAAAGCTTGAAAAATTTTGTTATGAGATTCAAGGTTTCTCGTTTTGCTGCTGCCGTGTCATTATTTAGCTGAAGAGTATGACTGGACAGATAATGGGGAGAAAATAATCTTACAAACAATTATTCAAAGGAAAAAAATGCCAACATTCACAACCAGTATTATTTGCAAAGAACTTTTTTTTTTTTACCAGCTTTAATAGGGTAACAGATGGCCCCAGATTGAATAGGAGGTTACAACTGACTCAAGGGGCTCTGCTTATTTATGAACAGCAGCTGAACCCTGAGGGTGGGTTTTATCATGGGAGTCCCCTTTTGTTTTAATGTATATCATGTCATACTCTTGTTCTCTACTCTTCCTTTTTTTTTGTAAATCCACTCAGACGCTTGAACTGATTCCTCACCAATTTTCTTTTTTTTACTATTTGGCAAGCATTTTCCTCTTTTATTTCTTGTGGGAAAAGCTTTCCCATAATTACTTCCTTATCTGTGCAGCCAGCAGCAACATTGGCAACTTTGAATACAGGGTTTGTTAATTAACTAGTGCTCCCCCTATTGGCTGGATGTCAGCACCTGAGTCCAAACCTTATGCTGCAAGACTTATGTTGTGAGGGGTTTTGTTAATTTTTCAACAACTGTGTGTTGGGTTTGTTTATAATCCAGAAAAATAGCTCCTAGAAAGGGATTATGATTGTGGTGCCTGTCAAAATTAGGGCCTGAACAAGAATTTCCTATTACGGTTGGATGAAGGAACATGATAAAAATAAGCCATATGATTTTTTTCCTATTTATTTCCTTGAAATTTTCTTTTTTATGCATATTGAAAAAGTACCTTATTTAATTTGTGCTGTTGTAAATTAGAAGTCATTGCTGTGAAGTCAAGACTTACTCTACTGCTTAACTACACACACAAGATATGATTCAGGCCCATTATGTCATAAAGTTGCTGAAGACTGATTAAATGCTAAGCACTGTATTTATTCTACATTTGCTTTGAGCTACCCAAAACATTTGCATATGGCTCAAAGAGGCTCAAAGGCTAAAGCCATGATTGTATTCTAATTGGAGCAGCAACTTTCATGTCGCCATGCAATTACACTAGAATCTGAATGCACACAGATTTAACTAAAAGGGGAAAATATTGAACCAATAGTTCTTATAAGTTTTCAGCATTTCTGAGCAGCTATAGTGTCTTCAGAAAACAACAGCTTTATTAGACTTACCATGTAAAAATCTTTAAGTTTTTTCCGCGCAACTACTTGCAAAGGCTTTATTTACTGTTTTCATGGGAAGAACATTATGCCACAGAAGATCTAAAGGGTGCATCCTGAAGTTGGTTAAATATTGGGATCATTTTATCCATTTTATTTATATTGATGGAAGGTGGGTCAAAAGAAGTGTAATGTCGTTTTGCTCTGTTACTACATGGCGATAAAGAACCTCATTATTAGTGGGTCTATTTACAAAGATGGAACTTGCCTTTTGAAAACTTTTCATAGATTATTGAACTTCCTCACAAAAGTACCTTGTAGTTGTAGGACTAACGCTCTTCTCCGTTGTGAGGAAGCCTTGATTATTAAGTTTTAAAAATGAATTGCTTGCTTTTACTAATGTGCTAGTGCAAGCTAAATAACTGGAATTCATATTATTGGAAAACAGCAGGGCTGGATCCAAGGGGGCTAAGAGGATGCAGTTATACTCCCCTTCAACTCACTCACTGGCTCATCAGTGCAACTCCTGGCTAGAGCCACCGCTTCAGCATGGCTTCAAAACCCAGGATGTGAACACTGCCACTGCTTTCTCCCTCTCCCCCACTGCCCTTGCCAACCACCAGATTTAGTGGCAGGGGACACTAGTGGTGGGGAGCTATCCTGACAAACCATTGAGCTCACTGCACATGTGCTGCACAGCCTGAAGGAGTATGGCCAGAGCCACCTGCCTCCACTGGTAGAAAATAGTGTTTTCTCAGTGGTGACATGTAGGGGGTGCATGGGGGTGCATGTGCACCCCATGAGAGCACTGGTGCACCCCCTGTTAGGCCACACTCCCCGCTTAGATGATGGGCAGGGGGGGCAGGCAGGAGCACTGGTGCTCCCCCTGTGAGTGCCGGCTGGGGAGTGCGAGCGCCAGATGTAGGCTGCGGCCTTCCAGGAGTGTTGAGGCCGCTTCAGGAGCAGTGCGACCACTCGCTGGTCTGTAAGTTTTAACAAGGGGAGGATCCCTACTCCTGGTCGGCAAGATTGGCCTCAGGGAAACCCCCCAGGTCACTGACTGGTCGCTGACTAAGGTGGCACCAGTCATCCATATGTTTTCTTGTATGCAATCCACTGGGTTTTCCAGCTTGTTGCTTTGAAACAGAAACAGAGGAAAGTCTCTGCATTTTTAGACCAACAGAGTTTAGGACAAGTTGAACTTCACTTGCACAATGCAAAACAAGGAAACATAATGAAAAACATTGAAAGGGACACAATACAAAAAAAAGACACAAGGCAAAACAAGGAAAAATATGCCTGCTATAATTAATTGGAAATCTACTTTATTACATCATTTCACACTTTGAGCCATGGATGCCTCTTCCTTGCACAGTTCTAGTACTAGCTGCTTATACTGAGGACCAGGCCCAAGGTCCTAGCTGAGGTGCTCAAAGCTGATTTTTGTATTTCAGCTGATATTACTGAAAAGACAACAGCTGTGTTCCCAGCAAGTCCATTCTTGACACCCCTGTCAGCCTACACGTCTCACAAAAATACCCATTATTCCTTTTACTGTCTCTTTATTAAAATTACTCCTTTCTCTGTATTTTGCTCTGCATCACTCATATTGCAGCCATTCCTCATCACTATTTCAATCTCTCTTTCCTGGTTCAGGGTATTCCAAGGCCACTTCCTCCTTTTTTGCTGCAGCCATGTATTATTTCAGTGTCTGCTTCTTGCCTGTTGTCTTGTTGGAGCCTTTCTTACACCTCTTTCCATGCAAAAGCATTTGCCAGCTCTTGATGTGTTGAAACAAGGGAAAATCATGATTAGTAAAATGACTGGAAAATGTATCACATAGGGATGCATCAAAAGTTCTCACCCAATTTTATTGGATTAATTTTGTTTCTGCTCCAAAGCCAGATAGTTCCTTCTTGAATATTCTGCATATTATGAACATGACAGAATATCCCACATCTGCCTTTTGTGAGATGATTACATTTTCTTCCTGAAGCATCAAGTTTTACATTATTGTAGAGTAGAGTAGATTGGATTGCCCTTGTTTCTGATCCAATATGACAATTCTTAAGTTCCTATTGAGCTGCAAAAAATGTCTGATGCATGACTGCTATAGAGAGTGTGTTTAGTTTAATGACAATAGCCACTTCTACTTTTTACTGTTTAAACAGTACTTCTCTGGTGCAGTTTCCTGCTCATACAGCTAAATGCTCAGAACCCATTGATTTCAATAAGCTATGAATGCTGACTCTGGGGTAGGATCTGCCCCATAATGAAAACATTGGAACCAAACGCATTAGCAGAGCTACTAAGTGGTGCTCTTTAAGTGTCATTTCAGAGATGTGTCAAAGTCCTGATCAAAATGCCTATCAACTTCTACCAGGAATATGCTCTTCATGCTTTCATTAGTAATGGTATCTATGGATATTAAGTTGAAAAAGAGAAACTGAGGAGTCATTTCTTGTCATAGACCACCAGGAGGGGCCGTAGCTACAATCATGAATGTGTCCTTGACTTGTATCACATCAGGATCTCTCCTGCATCAAAAACAAAAATGACTTAAAAGGGCTTTTTCATGTAATTACCCAAACCCCAAACCTAACATATTCCCCTGCACCCCCTCCACAAATCCCTTTTAATGGCTAGTATAAAACACACCATGTTATCCTTGAATTATTAAATGTACCTCAGAAAGTAGAATAGAGCCATAACCACAGAATAAGGACAGGCTGTGCTGTTTACTGCAAATGAAAGGGGGTGGGGAAGCTTTTTCACATGTTGGTATTAAAAAGTAACTGTCTGCATGTGAATCCACTGCGGCTGTCAGGAAGAGCTATTTTCTAAAGCAAATGGATGCCTTATGGTGCTTACACTAAATGTTTATGTTTATAAAATCAAGTCCTTGGAGTTTACTTAAGCATTTAAAGACCAATAAATTAAGATTTACATTCACAAAGAAATTATTGGAAGCGAATTAATCCTTGGACTGCCAATCAGTAAAAAAAAAAAACCCTTAAAAGAATAAATTGCTTCTTCAAACCTCTAGCCTTCCTCTAAACAAACAAATCCTTAACACCAAGTTAAGGTGATCTTCACAAGAACCCTCCAAGGTAGGATTTATTCCCAACAGAAGACCATCACGTTCATTTTGGCAGCACAGAAAAAGCATAAGTATGGAGTGGAGAAGCTAGGGGACAGACAATACACTCAATGGACATCAAATAGGTATACCCAAACGGTGTGTTCCCTTTCCCCCTGTTCACACACTGCATCTAATTCTCTTGTCTGTAACTTCACTGTTACACCAGAGCAATTCCAACAGAATTAAAGCAGCATATCACAGCAGGGATGCCATCCCTCTGTTGTTTTGATACTGTCCAGACCCTTTACTCTCTGAAAATTAATACTATTCCTGGGATTATTTGCATTTATTTTGTTTAAGCAAGGCACAGCAGAGTTACCATTTCAGCTTGTCATCCCTTTCTTCTCCTCTGCTCAATGATACCTTGCTTTTTTGGCCCCTTCCAAACCATCCTTCCCAGCAGCAGTCTGTTGCCTGTCTCAGCTCATTGAAATGTATCTATGCCCTAGATCTCCAAGTTCATCTTATTGAAATCATTGGTAAATTTCAACCTGAAATGTGCAGTGGACAAAGGAACAGCATGGATTGCAGCATCAGAGAGCTCTGCAGCTCCACCATCTTTATCTCTTCCTTTGCACAAAGCTAGCATCCCTTAGGGGATCAAATATGGATGCTGTCTGAAATTCACAAAAAAAGAGTAGCAAGTATGAATGGGCCAAATCAGTCTCTCGGTCAGTTCAGTTTTGATACTGCTTGCTGTTAACTTTAAAGAACTACCTTGGTCCATTCATGCATGAAAGTAGAAGATACTGAATGGTTTCTGTGAGCTGAAACACAGCCATTTCATAACACCATCACTGATTTCCGTCACATAGGGTCCCTCTATGCTTGCAGGTAAAGAAAAAATGGGATCAAATGTGCAAGCCACACAATTGCACCCCCTACCGTGCCACACATGCATGGTAGGAGAAGCAATTGTGGGATTGCACATTTGATCCTATTGTGCTTTATTACTGGTGCAGGGGGAGCCTGGGACTGTGATCCTGGGCTCCCCCTGCACTGGCTCCTATAGCTGCAAGCCCCAAGGTGGGGACAGCATTCCCTGCACAGCCTCTGCTGTTAGCCCTGCAGCTATCGTGGGCTGTGGGGCTTGCAGAGTGGGCTGTGGGGAGAATTATGCCCCAGCTGTGAGCCTTGTGAGATGTAGGGTTTGCAGCAGGGAAAACACGGCCACTGCTGCAAGCCCTGCAGCCAATGACGCTGCCGATGAGGCTCGCAAGGGGACACCGTTCTGCCTGCTGCAAGCCCCACAGCTGTCAAAGCTCACAGCAGGGGCAGTGCCAGGAATGCTGCCACCACTGTGAGCTTTGTCTGCTGCATGGCTGGCAATGGGTGGTGCACCCTTGTGGTTGAAAGTCCCTCAGTTGGTAGGCCTCCCAGTCACCTGGGAGCACCTGGTCACACGTTGAATTAATGGCATGATTAGAACAAGCTACAGAAGTTATTGCACATTAAATGTGGAATAACTTTTAGCTTATTGCTTGTTTAATCACACCATATATTAGTTGAATATGTAGCTGGGTCTAAACTTAGGTTGTGATTAACTGGTTAATAACACCTTAAGTGTAACATGTAGGTCATAGTCCATTTAAACAGGAATGAGCATAAAATGGAAGCCTTCAATAGGTTGGCTATGGTAACATAGTTATACCATTTGATTCAGTGACAGTCAAGGTCCTTAATGCCACGAGTTTGTCAAAACACCCATTTTCCCTGTGATGTTTTTTATTGTCTTTGAGGGAAAAATTCAATATGAAATAAAGAGAAATTTTCATTTGATTTCAAACTGAAATTGTTGTTTTGAGTCACTTTTGTCAAGCAGATTTTATTTTTTATTTGGGATTTTTCTTTTCCCCTTATTTTACCATAGAATATGAGGGATTATAGGATACAAAAAGTTTCTAAATGGTGGTAGGATGTTAAAATGTGCTAGGAATAACTATATATCATTCTCTGGAAAACAAAAGGATTTGAGAGAAAGAAAATGATTCACCTGGGATTGTTGCTTGGCCTCCAAGCTCAGGTCCTCCCTCCTCTGGATAGAAGGGCCTAAAAGCTTTAAAAGTCAAGACAAGGTAAGCCTCTTAGAAGTCAAGGGAGAGGAACACACCTCCTTAGTTTTCAAGTAATCCATATTAGTCAGTTGAATCATCAGTGACAGGATCCAGGAAAAAAAAGGCTTATTCAATTGTCTGCATCAAGACAACCAATTGTGGTATATGGCCTTTAATAAAGGTGACAGTGCAAGTAAAAGGAAGATTAGAAGCCCAGTGATCTTCCTTTAACATTGAAAAACACCATATTCAGTGAGTAAGCATGGCTACTGTAGCTGCTGCTGGTGGTGGCCATGTCCTTTTATACTTAAAGCATTTCCACTTGTAAATTATGGTATTTAATTCCTCACACTTGTGAATTCTAGGAGAAAAGGAATATTTTATTGTGCAATAAAATATACATTGAATATATTACACAAGGAGTTTAGTAATGCCACTTTGAGGTAAAAACCAATAGAAGCAAGTAAACTATGACATATGGGACAGGACCGTGTGGATAGCAACTTTATTCCTTTGTCATCCTTCCCTTTTTTGAGGGGTATTTTACAGTTTCAACTGTCCTTTATAAGGAAGAATTGCACTATGCTGAAAAAGAACCTAACCCACCCCCAACTAAAAATAAAAAATAAAAATGAAGCTCTGAAAATTTGAGGAATGTATAGAGAAATGTCCTCTTCCTCAGAGACCCGAGGAAAGATACAGCGGTACTAGAAAAGTGCGTCTCCCAACTGTACAGTTCATCCAGTGAAAGATATCAACCACAAAAATCCCTGCCTCTCACATTTTTCCTGGACCACCCATGGCTACAACATCACCACAATAGTATCAAAGAAGTGTATATACTTTCCCCAAATTAGAAAAAAGAGAGCCTTGGAAGGTTTTTTGGGGTTTTTTGATTTTGTATCAGTGAAACAGATTCTTTCATTAATAGATCAAGTATAAACACCCCACACATTTGGCTCTGGTGATGTTCAAAATATAATATACATAAATTTAACTTTATAATCTCATGATCACAACAGTGTGAAGAAATAATAAGTGATATGTGGTGTTATGCTGTTTTATATGCTACCAGAATATCAGTGCCTTCTGAACACTTATATAGTTTGGGGTATGCATGGGAGAGGGGATGATAGATAGTTTCTCTGCTGCCCTATCTCCTCCTCTATCCTGACAGGGTAGTCAAAATGCCTGTAATGCTCCCTGGACAGGTTATTGCTGCTCCAACTCACTTTTCTGCCCTGATTGGATTTCTGACCCTTTGGTCCAGGTTCATTTTAGAGTAAGTAGGTACAATTCCCAGTATGACATGGGATACTGCTGTGCTAATGATACTCTTTACATTTTAATTTTGAATTGGAAAATAATACAGTTTGACACACAAAACTGACAGCCTACAGCGAGAGGTGTTTCATGCTTCAAAACATTTTACAGAGTTAACATAACACTGAAGCAGTTAGGGAAGGAAATAGAAGAGAGGCTGAAAAGACAGGAGAAAGGACATAAATAGAGAAATGCTTAGGGAA
>NW_005842072.1:2162501-2169793 GCF_000455745.1 Alligator sinensis
ACAATTTACATAATTTTGCTGTTAAAGTAATTAGCAAAAAAAACAAACAAAAAACCCCCCAACAAAAACCTACCAGCTATGCACCCACTTATGGTACTTTTATATGGCAGGCACTGTCGTGACTAAATGAGCTAGCTCAGATACTGCTTGCAGTATAGCTAGAGCAGCAAAGAGATCAGTAGGGGTTAGCTGCCTGAGTATTTACTCAGTTTCTCAGGCAGGTTTTGCAGCCTCAGCTGAGCAATCTGCTTCTCTGGCTACACTGTTTGCTGTTCCCCAGCTACTTCATTTAGAACTAATTTGAGTATGTCTACCCTATAGTTAGAGGAGTGACTGAAGGCACGGATACTAAAGACTACTGTCCAGCTTTGTACTGAGATGCAAGATTCCAGGCCTGTTGAACCTCTTCAAGATGGAGGGAAAAATCAATATGTTCCCATCTCTCTTAGGTGATTGAGCAGCTAGCAGCAACAGTGTTTTAGCATCTCAGTTGCACTCTTCAAAGTTCAAGTAGCCCATGATACAGGATTCTGGAGTAAGTCTAGAGAAGTTAGTGACCTTTCCTAATGTGATAAAGAACCAATAAGCAACAAGATGCTGATTTTGGACTGGAGAACCTGGGGAAAAAGGTGGCAGCACTCAGCCATATCTTCTCCTTCCTAATATACCGATCTCAGGAGTTGTGATCAGCACATGCCCCTGGTTATCATTGCTGCTAAGAAGTAGAGTACTAGCTGGCTAAATACTCTCTCCCCTCCTTTATAGCTACACAAATTATCATGGGAATCATTTGCTACCTGTATGCAGATTATTCTTAACTAACACGTTCAGAGTATCAGGCAAGGAAGAAAGCAGCTAACTGATGAAGAACAGTTGGCTTAAATTAAACCTAGGAAGAACAAATGTGCTGTTATGTAGAGGGAGAAAATACTACATAGAACTTGCCAAATTTTATGCAGTCTTCTGTTAACACTGTGGGAAGACTCCTGGCTAGCAACCTATGCCATAATGGTGAGGAAGACCTTTTCTCATGTTTGTTTGGCCAGCAAACTGCTCATACCTTCCTTTCATATGAGGATATTCCTTTGTCTTCTACAGGACAGAGCACAGAAATGCACTGAGTCTGGAACTGAATATGACCAGTTCAGAAAGGCTGAAATTGGTTCATTGTGCAGCAAACATCTGCCTCAGGAGCAGCAAAGGCCTATGGGGACATATATCACCTTTTCTTTGTAATCTTCCCCAGCTTTCTATTCCTTTGAGACCATAATTCAGAGTTCAAGTCCTACTCAATAAAGGTCTGAGAACAGGGCCCTGCTCTTTCAGACACGGTTACATCCTTTCATGATTCTGCTGCTTCCTAATTGGGACCGTGCAGCCAGAGATTCAGTTTAAACATAACAGAAGTCATGGGCAGAGGACTCTCAGGCCCAACACTGGCTATGGAACTTGTTACTGGAAGGCATCAGAGTAAGCCTGAGCTTGATAGCGATCAGATGGGCATTTAAGATGCACCTTTTGAAAGATCTTTTCCGCAAACACCATCTGTAAACAAGCCAGGCCTTGAACACACAAATGCTCATGCCAATGAAGTGATAGAGGATATTTGTTAAAATAATTTTCTGGGTTTAAAGCAGAGGTGGTTGGCAGTTCTGCAACTCAAGGATATTGAAAATTACCCGCTGCCTACTGCCTCTTTTGAAGTAGGATTTGTTTCTGATCATTAATACACCTTGAGTGTGTCCCAATGAGAACACACATGCAGTTTGAGGCACCTCAGAGCAGTTTGAGGTGCTGCAAACTGCACGCAGTGCATGTGCACCTATTCACCATACTGTTAATTTGCAGCGCAGCGGGGTTGGGTTTTTTTGACATTGGGAGATCCTGGTACGTGAAGAAAGTTTGTACCACCAGAAAGAAAGCGTGGCCAGCCAGAGCTATGCTCTGGCTGCCAGCCAGGCTCCAAGTGCCCAGCTCAGCACTGCTGCTGCCCTGGGATGCCCCCTGGACTCCTGGTAAGGCTGCTGGGCCCAGCACCTATGCTGGCCCTAGCCTCACCTACCCCAACCCAGGTCACTTTGCTGTGTACCAGAGCAAACATGCAGGGGCATGCCTAGGGACAAACAGCAGTGGTACAATATGTGCCGCTGATATTTGTCCTGTGGGAAATGCATGCCCCTGCACATGCATGCTCATTAGGATATGCCCCTTGAGTCTATTTCTGTTTCCTTGAAGTTTAGCATTTTACTTCACATTAAGCACACCTTGACATTCCTTTCTTTCCATCTCAAAGCCTCTTTGTAACATATGGTCTAATAGGTCTACACTCAGGTGCATAAATATATTTATACGAGCTAGGATATGAAGACCTAAGCGTATAACAGATGCACAAATGAATTTTGGGATGAATTCACAGTGGACACAGAAGGATAATGATACTGCTTATAACCAGATTTATTCAGCTACTTATGTGCTGTACACCTGTGTTATGTTGGCAACACACTTGGTTACAGCATGCAAGACTTCCTGGTTCTGAACAAACCTTAGATCTTTGTTCCCTCATATAAGCACTTTCTGTACTCTTCTATTCCTGGTTTTCTGAGTGCTCTTCAAAGCAGTTCATTAGCATATTTAGGACCTACCCCCAGTAGATTTCATAAACTTGTTAAATACAGATGCAAACAAATAAACCTACATGAATACAAGTATACCTTGTGGGTTCTCAACACATTTTAAACACTTTACAAAACGGGAATTAAAAGTCAGAACTGGTTTCTCTCTATGAAAGTAAGACCTGCTTTAATTTATTTTCTCATAAAAAAAACTAATCTCAATCCTCTTCCAGCCTTCCCCATGCAAACGAAACAGTAAGTCAGGGCAGCATCATGAAACTTCTCTCTCCCCCTCCACCAGCTTCCTGTCAGACAGAGATATTCTGATGGTCAGATCTGGCAGCACAAAGGGGAGGAAGCTGCTAACATGACAGCCAGACACTTTGAGGTGTTTTCAGGTGGAGTATGCCTGGCATAAATGTTTCTTTCACCTACTTACACTCCTGGTCAGGCATTAAAGGTGTTTCCTGGGCAGGCTGTGAGCCTGGCTGAGGGAAAGCAGCAGCACAGGGGGAGAAATGAGACAATCCAATAGTCAGAGACTGGCAGAGAACCTTAGGAGACTTGTGTAGCTGATAAAATTTACAGCAGCCCTTAAGCCTAAGGATCAGGGCAATGGAAATGTACATTGTAACAGTTTGTCCAGGCTTACATTCTGGCTCCAAAATACCCTTGATTATTTAATATACAAATGAAGAAAGATAATTTCCAACTGAAGAGTATGAATGCCAAATTATATGAATTAGGGCTGTGCAAAGCTTTGGTCCCTGGTTCAATCTGGCGGAGATTCAGCCTGATTCGGTGGCCGAATCTCCGAATCCGAATTGAATCAGAGGACCCTTTAATCTCTCTGAATCAAATCGGAATCCTCTGAATCAATTCAGAGAGATTCAGAGATTCAGACATAGACACAGCTTTAAATGTTTTTTCTACATACCTCTAGGTAGCAGGTGGCTCATGAATACTATGATGCTGGGGTTCATGGAGTGTTCTACAGAAGCATGGGGGACTCTCCAGTGCGCTTAGCAGCAGACCCGGAAGTGGACAAGGAGCACTTTCAGTCCACTTCTGGATCCACTGGGAAGCACTGGGAGGCTGGGTGACTGGTGCCTCCTGGGTCTGGGGGGTCACCTGGGGTCCCCCTGTGGTCAGTTGCTGAGCCAGGGGGTCATGGGGGCCCCTCCCTGTGCACTTCCTGGTAGACCCGGAAGTGGACTGGAAGTACTTCTGGTCCACTTCTGGGTTTGCTGCTGAGCACGTGGAGGGCCCCCCAGCACTCCTATGGGACGCTTCATGTGTCCCAGCATTGCAGCAATCACAAACCGCACCTGCTACCTCAAGGTATGTAGAAAAAAACTTTAAAGCTGTGTCTATGTCCGAATCACTGATTCTCTGAATCAGCATTGAATCTTCAGATTTGGATTTGGCTGAATCGAATCAGGGACAGTGATCGGAATCAACTAATCGAATCACTGTCCCCGATTCGGGCCAAATCTGAATCCAAATCGAATAGGGCCTGCTTTGCACACCCTCAAGATGAAAGTTAAATTTCAAGAATTTATAATCCTTGGGATGTTTCACACTCAAAAGCCAATAAGGTGGGTGGGACTGGTAAATGTTTAGCAGATCAGTAGAACCAAAGCACTAGGACAAATACACTGATACTTGTAATCTGCCTTTCTACTGGCATAAGTATGGAACAGGCACATGATATGAAGCCCTATACCAGTGCCAGTTACTACTCTCTGGTAAAGTACACTCTTAGCAAGTTAGGAGTAAATATATACTGGTGTATATGGTCATGTGTTTGCAGATCTAGTCAGTTGAATCTGGGCACAATGCACTGATTTCTATGTTTCTATGAAACTATGATTCCACAAGGAACTGAACTTCATAGCACAGTGCTGTAATACCACCTACTGCAGGCAGCTACTGTAATAGCACCTACAGGGACAGGCAGGTCTGGGGGTCACCTCAGGGTGAGGAGAAGCAAGGAAGTCAGAAGTTAGGAAATCTGTCCAGAGTACTGACTCAGAGATCCATAGGGTCAGGTATCCTTACGAGGAGAGGCTGAAGGACATGAGACTCTTCAGCCTGGAGAAGAGAAGGCTCAGGGGGGGACTCGATAGCAACCTGTTTAGGTTAGCAGAGCAGCCCAATTTTCTTGCTGAAAATTGAGGTAGCACTAGAGGTACTGCTCTGGAACCTGGTTTGTTCTTTCTGCTTGACCATTTGCTTGTGGGTGGTACAAAGATGAAAGCTGGGCATGGACCCCCAGCAAATGCAGGGCCATATGTCAGAATTGGGAAATGAATTGGGGCCCACAGTCAGAGGTTATGTCTGAGACCATGAAGGTGAACCACATGGTCTAACCATAATTAGGTTGTACCTTTAGCTGAGGACAGACCTGTGCATGGAAGGAAGTGGGCCATTTTGGTTAACTGGTCCATCACTATCAGGATTGTGGAATATCCATTGGATCTATATGATGAAATCTAGGGAAATGGCAGACCAGGGTTGGTGGGGGAGGGAGGGAGGGTGGAAACAGGGAGAGGCTGGAGGAGCCCACAGGGTTTCTGTGTGGGTCTTTTAGTGTGGGTGCAGGTATCGAAGGGTTGGATGAAGTCTTGGACTATTTCATGCAGGCAAGGCCACAACAATTATCAGGCCACCGATAGATCTTTTCAGTTTCTGGCCTGCTAACGGTGAATCGTGGCTTACATTGAATACTTGCAGCCTGGCTGGACTCAGAGATGCATAGATCCTATCCCAAGTAAATATGGGTCTCTCCTGTATGGAAACCTCTCTGTGTAGCTGGTAGACCTGGCAGAGACCTGATACTCTGTCAATAACGGTCAGACCTGATCTTCTAGCAGTTGCAGAGCAAAGACCATCTGTGTCAGCTGGTCTGGTCTAAGTGGCTCTGGGTGCCCTGGTACAGAGTTCACCTCTATGCCAAGCTCTCTTTGCTGCATATGGTAGCGCAGGCAACTTGTCATGCTGGACCATGGGCAGCCAGGTCTGGGGGTCACTTCAGGGTCAGGAGAAGCCAGGAAGTCAGAAGTCAGGAGGTCTGTCCAGGGAACCAAGTCAGACATCTAGAGTAGGCCTGCGCAAAGTGGCTAGTATTCGCTTTGGATTCGGCCAATTCGGGGGACAGTGATTCGATTCAGTGATTCAAATCAATTTTCAGTTGATTTGGGTGAATCTGATTCAGAGATCTGGCTGCTGCTGAATCTCTGAATCACACAGGCCCATCCCCCACCCACTGTCCCAGCCCGGCAATGGCTGCCCTGACTGCCCCAGCTCCCAGCACTTTGAAAAAAAAAGCCTCAACTCACTGGGTGCTGCTGGGCAGGTGGCGATCCTTGCTGCCCCCCACTGCCCCATGCCATGTGGGGGGCTCTGCCATGAGCTCCCCTACTCCCACTCATGCCCCCAGCCCTCCCATGGCTGCCCCACCCACCCCAGCTCCAGCTGCTTAAGAAAAAAACAAACAAAAAAACCCTAAACTCACTGGTTCCTGCCTAGCGGGGGTGCAATCCCCACTGCCCTGTGCTGCATGAGGGGCCCTGCATGAGCCCCCTGAAGCCCTGAGGCCACTGCAGGAGCTGGTGAGTTTGGGGTATTTGGGTTTTTTTTTTCTTAAAGAGCTGTAGTTGGGGCAGGCAGAGCAGGCATGGGAGGGCTGGGGGGATGGGGGGGGCAGAGGGGCTCGGGGGGCTGTGGGGATCACCCCCTGGCTGGCAGCACCCAGTGAGTCTGGATTTTTTTTTTTTAAAGCACCAGGAGCTGGGGCCCCTTCTCCCTCCTCCAGCCTTCCCCTCCCCCACTCCCTATTACCAGCTCCGAGTCCGGCTCCAGCTCCCTGCTGCAGTGACTGGGGACTGCCCGAATCCTTGAAGATCTCCGAATCTTTTCTGAATAGATTTGGAGAGCTTCAAATCGATTTGGACCTTTTTATTGGTCCCCTGATTTGATTCAGATTTGGAGATTCAGCCACTGAATCGGGCTGAATCTCCGCTGAATCAAATCAGCACCCACAGCTTCGCACAGCCCTAATCTAGAGGGTCAAATACAGCTGGGTCAGGTATCCAGAGGCTCTGTCAGAAAGTCAGTAGAAGCACAACAAGGTTGAAGCTTGTTGCCCAGATACTTCCCCATCCAGGTCTGAGGTTTATATGGTAAGGAGAAGGAGGTCAGCTGACCTTGTCTGGCCATTCCAGTGGCAGGTAGTGGGTATGTGCCTAGGCCCAGATGGAGGGTACTGGCCACCTGTGTCTGCTCCAGTGTTCTACTGGGAAGGTGGTAGACCAGGGTGAGATGCTGTGCTGGGCAGACCAAGGCCCCCAGGTCTAGGGTCATAGCCTGATAGTTACCTCTAGGAAGCTAGTTTTCTTTCCACTTCAGTTACAAGTGCAGAGGGATAACAGGGACACAGCAATGCAGTGGCCAGGGACAGCTCCCAACCTGCTGGAGGCTGCTACATTTGCACCCTGCACCTAAAGGGCAGCACTTGAGCTCCTGCTCCAGTTGCCCCCCTTAACTGTGTTACTGCACAAGGGTAGTTTAAATCAGGGTGCAGCATCAACATCAGTTACACTGGTTTTAATGTTTCATGGGTCTTTGTAATACCAGGCAAGACTTTTTTCTCTGTCTTGAGGTTTCAATAGCAGGAAT
>NW_005842072.1:2169803-2189115 GCF_000455745.1 Alligator sinensis
TCAATATGCAATTTAGGGAAAGAAAAAAAAACATTCTACCAATGAATAAAGGACTGATAAAAAAACATAAACAAAGAAGGGGTCATGGGTCATGCACAAGTCTGGAAATTTGAGAGCTGAGGGTCACAATACCATGGAGGCCAAACACTAGGGGTTAGGCAGGGATGCAGGCAACTGGGGACTAGGAGCTAGGCCAGAGGCAGGCAAAGTCTGGCCTGTGCATCAGATTGGGCCTGCTGTGGACTCCATTTCCCAGCAACCCCTACCCATGTCTCTGCGGTTGGTTTTCATGAAAACCCCAGGAATGGCGGAGCCATGACAACGTGGGCCAGGGTTTCCATGGAGACTGGCTCCAGCAGCACTGGCAGGGCATACAACTGGGTGGGGAGCTGCTCCTGGGCTGGGATCTTGTGCAGCATGGTCCAGACCTGGGCAGGGACATGCAGGCAGCAGATTACAGATCATGGCTCTGCCGCAACTCTGGATCACACTGTCACTTCTGCAAGATCCCAGCCCTAGCCACGTAGCAGCTCCCTGCCTAGCTGCATGCCTGCCAGCAATGCTGGGGCTGGTCTTCATGGAAACCCTGGCCCTGCATTGTCAAGGCCCTGCTGCTCCTGAGGTCTCCATGGAAACTGGCTGCAGTGATGCAGGCAAGGGCTGCTGGGAATGGAGTCCAGCCACTGGTTGGATCTGCCATTTTGCCCACCTCTGACCTAGGCCAATTGGT
Organism: Alligator sinensis; assembly: GCF_000455745.1. NCBI lineage: Eukaryota > Metazoa > Chordata > Crocodylia > Alligatoridae > Alligator > Alligator sinensis. The sequence goes on from NW_005842072.1 coordinate 2,170,534, forward strand.
TACATTTAGGCAAAGGTGCAGGTACGAGCTAGGCAAAGATTAGGAGCTACAGGAACCAGATTAGACAGCAGAGAGCCAAGGATCAGGAAGAAGAGTAGGGAATTCATAGCCAGGAATTAGGAACCAGGATTAGAAATCAAGGATTAGGAGCAAGGAATCAAGAAGAGACACTAAGCAGTAGGAGCACTGGGGCTAGGCACCAGCTACACCCAAGATCTTTAACAGGAGCCAGCTGAGGGCACTCAGGCAGCTGGCAGCCAATCCCAGCCAGGCTGTAAAGGCTTTGTCTATCTACCTGCTCCTCAGACTCCTGATAGATGGAACCAAAACATAGTATATTTAACATATACTTCTTAGACGTGTCCCTTTACCTGGATGATTCTCTCTTCAGTGCAGAAGAATTTTGCATACAGAGCTGTTAAAGCTCAATTCATGTAGCAATATGACTGAAGCTGCTCCCAGGCACTCCTCACGTACCCATGCCTGCTTGTACAGGATGGACCTCAAAACAAATTGATTTTGTGATGTCTGTAAGTGTGCTCCTGGGGTAGCTGCACCATGTCATTTCCAGTTTTGGCATGGGAGTAAGGGAGAGGGATGTGCTTAAAATCACCCTCCCCTGGACTGTTGGGGATATGCTATATACATATCCTGAAGGATCATATTTCTGTTTTACACATTTGATCAGTAAGTACTGAGTCCTTCTACTGGAAGACTTTCACCCATGTATTGAGGGACTGCCACCAACAACACCTGGGGTCCTCTCAGCACACAAGACTGATCTCAGGACGGGGAGTCAGATGGTGCTGCTGCTGCTGGTATATTTTCTCTATTGGTGTGTCAGAGCTTTTAAGCAATGATAGTCCTGAGGACTCTTCTCTGCTATGTCTAAGAATGGAAAGGATAAAAGCAACTGAAAGACCCTTTAGACTGCTTCTGGCAGCTTAAATCTACTTTTATGATATCAGTTCCTGGTAGGATCTTTCCTCTTCAGAAACAGGTTTTAAGCAGATAGAAGTAAATACTATGCCCTGGGAGACACAATTCTGTATTCACCCTAGACATAATATCTGAAGGCTGAACCATGCTGTCACAACCCAAGGGTGTGATTTTGTTTGTGTGTGCTTCGGCACTGCTAAATTATTTCCCGCCACTCATAGCTTTCTTTGCAGGGTGCATTTCTAGGTTGCAAAAGAGAAATGCACGGTGCAAGGAGTTCCCGCCATTCGCATGCAAATTTGTGTCCCACTGTTGGCCAGTTCTAAATTATTCCCACGTGGCAGCTAGCGATTGGCTTGCTAGCCGTATAAGAGGCTTGAGCGGTTTCCGCCCAAGTTGGAGGACTCCACAACCATCTGGAGGAGGAGAACTTCACATCTCGTGAAGATCTCTAAGCGCTGCGGAGCCTATCAGACCCAGCATGTATCTCAAGAAGGCTACAGGGGTCTGATCAACCTCTGGCCTCTCCCCGTCGCCGAACGATCCCTCAACGAACCCCTTCCCTGCGCGCAAGTTCCACGGAGCCTAGCAAACTTCATGTGAGTGTATTCAGAGCTCTCTGCTTCGAGTTATTTTCTTCGGTTGACACGACGGGCTCGCAGTTTAGAGCCTTCAACTGGATTGGGCTAGAGTTCGCGTGGAAGGAACTCTAGTCCACCTCTCTTCTTTTTTGTCTGTAACCGCAACTCATGCAAGTTTTCTTGCCTACACCGCGACCATCTTCAGTGTAAGTAAAATAATCTTAAATCATCCGCTAAGCGTCCGTGCCTAATTCTAGCGTGCTGCCTGCCTTCCCTGACCCGGCGTGTCCGGGCTGCTGGCCACAGCCCGCTGCGCAACCCCGAGGGCCTCGGACTGCTCCCGGCCCACACACATGCCTCATTTTGTACCCCATGTAGTTCTTTACTGCAGCAATGTATTGTATTAATGTTAGAAAAATAGAAAGTTGACTAGTAAAAAAACCCCTTGTAAACTGAATTTATGAGCTAGAAAGTGATGGATCAAATTAGACTTCCACAAAGGGATTTTTTTGATGTTTTAAAATTGTATTAATTGAATGGCCTCACCTTCTTCCCTGGATAGGGTCTACAGTATGAACGCAACAACTCTTTTCAGTGTCTCCAACAGCCATATGGATAGCTTAGGACAGAAAGGGTTCTGAGGAAGTTCTGGGCCTAATGCCAAGATTTCTCTGCTATATGATATCCTCAATGGCTTTGCCATTACTATTCCATCATTTTAGAAAATGAAGGTTTGTGGCTATATTGTCAAACATTATCATCAGATACTTGCCTGTTACAGACTGTCATAGGAAGGATAGCTCCAGTCTTACTGTCTTCTAGTTAATGAGTGCATTGCTGTTTATTCTGGGAAGATCATCTCTCTCATTGATCTTTTTCTGTACACTCCTTGTCTAGGCAAGTTGACAGAAATGACATGGAGACACAATTTTGAGTGCTATGTATACTTGAGTCTAAGCAAACTTCAAATTTAAGGTGAGCCCCCAATAATCACAGAATCATTGAATCATAGAAAATTAGACTTGGAAGAGACCTTGGGTTCATCTAGTCCAGCCCCATACTCAAAGCAGGACCACCCCAGTTAGATCATTCCAGGCAGGGCTTTGTCAAGCTAGGCCTCAAAAACCTCCAAGGATGGAGATTCCACCACATCTCTAGGTAATCCATTCCAGTGCTTCATCACCCTCCTAGTGAGCAAGTTTTTCCTAATATCCAATCTAAATTTCCCTTACTGCAACTTGAGACCATTACTCCAGGTTCTGTCATCTGCCACCACTGAGAACAGTCCAGCTCCATCCTCTTTGGAACCACCTTCAGGTAGTTGAAGGCTGCTATCAAATCTCCCCTTAGTCTTCTCTTCTGCAGACTAAATAAGCCCAGTTACCTCAGGCTCTCCTTACAAGTCATATGCCCCAACCTCCTAACCATCTGCATTACCCTCCAATGGACTCTCTCCAATATGTTCACATCCTTTCTGTAGCGGGGGCCCAAAACTGGACACAGTACTCCAAGTGTGGCCTCACCAGTGCCGAATAGAGGGGAATAATTACTTTCCTCAATCTGCTGCTAGCTCTCCTAGTATGCTGTTAGCTTTCTTGACAACAAGGGCACACTGTTTGACTCATATCCAGCTTACTGTCCACTGTAACCCCCAGGTCCTTTTCTGCAGAGCTGCTGCTTAGTCAGTTGGCCCCAAGACTGTAGTGGTGCATGGGATTGTTCCATCCCAAGTGCAGGACTTTGCACTTGTCTTTGTTGAACCTCATGAGATTTCTTTGGGCCCAGTCCTCCAACTTTTCAAGCTCACTCTGAATCCTAGCCCCACCCTCCAGCATATCTACTACTCTCCCCAGATTGGTGTCATCTGCAAACTTGCTAAGGGTGCACTCCATATCATCTTCCAGATCATTAATGAAGATATTGAACAAAACCACTTGATACCAGTTGCAAACTAGATATTGATCCATTGATCACTACCCATTGAGCATGATGATCCAGCCAGCTTTCTATCCACCTTACAGTCCATTCATCCAACCAACCTATACTTCCTTAGCTTGCTTGCAAGAATGCTGTGGGAGAACGTATCAAAAGCCTTGCTAAATTGAAAGTATATCACATCCATTGCTTTCCCTGCATCCACAGAGCCAGTCATCTCATCATAGAAGGCAATCAGGTTGGTCAGGCATGACCCTTTACATCCCTTGCTAGCTACAACTCCAATTGCACTTTGGCCTTGCTGATTTCATCACTGCATGCCCGAGCAATATTTTTATACTCCTCCCTACTCAACTATCCACGCTTCCACTTCTTGTAAGCTTCCTTTTTGTGTTTAAGCTCAACAAAGAGTTCTCTGCTAAGCTATGCTGGTTGCCTGCCATATTTGCTATTCTTCCTGCACATTGAGATGGTTTGTTCCTGTGTCCTCAGTAAGGTGTCTTTAAAATACAACCAGATCTCCTGGACTCCTTTCCCCCTCAGACTGCACCCCCCGCCCCCACCAGGGATCCTGCCCATCAATGCCCTGAGGGAGTCAAAATATGCTTTTCTGAAGTCCAGGGTTCATACTCTGCTGCTCTCCTTCCTTCTTTTTGTCAGGATCCTGAACTCAGTCATCCTGTGGTCACTGATGCCCAACTTGCCATCCACTTCTACATCCCATACCAATTCTTCCCTGTTTATGAGCAGCAGATCAAGAAAAGCACAAACCCTAATTGGCCTTTCCAACACTTGCACCAGGAAGTTGTCCCCAGTATTCTCCAAAAACTTCCTGGATTGCCTGCACAATGCTGTATTGCCCTCCCAGCAGATGCCAGGGTAGCTGAAGCCCCCCATGAGAACCAGGGCCTGGGATCCAGAAACTTCCAGTAGTTGTCTGAAGAAAGGCTCATCCACCTCATCCTTCTGGTCTGGTGGTCTATAGCAGACCTGCACCACAACATCAGCCTTGTTACTTTCCCCTCTAACCTTAATCCAGAGACTTTCAGCAGGCCTATCTCCAATTTCATTCTTGGGCTCTGAGCAATCATACAGCTCTTTTCCATACAGCACGCGCTTCCTCCTCCAGGTATAAATGTGTTATAATTCTCGACATATAAAATCTCATCAGTGGAAGGCTGTTTTAGCCTTGTGCTCCCACTGCTGTGGCAGGGAAAGCAGCAGTGAACTGCAAAGGGCCAGACCCCTGCCCCTTGCCTTCCTGCTCCTTGCCCCCATCCTTTCTGTGCATGTCCCCACTGCTGCCTGTCTCCCCTGCCACCCCCTCCCCCCACATTCCCAGTGCCTGTCCCCTGCCCACCAGCACCTTGCCCCCTGTGCCTGCATCTGCCCTCTACTCCTTGCTGCCCTTGCAGCCTGTCTCCTCACCCCTTCCTCCTGTGTCTGCTCCCTGGTCCTTGCCTCCCTAAACTGTGCCTGGCCCTGCTGCCCACCATCTGTTGCAGCTCTGCTCTGGTTCTAGCAGTAGAGGCCCTGACCCAGTCCCAGCCCCAACCATGCCCAGCTAGGGAAAAGTGACAGGAGCTCCCAACTGTGGGGAGGAACCAAAGCCAGAGCAGAAGGTCAGCAGGTGAGGGAAGGGGAGCTGTGCAGTGCACACTCAGGGAAGCCAGGCTGTGCAGTTTCCCCTGCACTCCCCCCAAGCTGCACACCTGCGTCTCCCCATTCCCCCACCCCCATCCTGTGGACTCCCCCAGCTGTGAGCCCCTGCCCTCACCCAGCAAGCCAGGGCAGGTGGCACTTCAGCTCCCATTTCACCCTGAAGGCCAGAGCTGAAGCCAGAGCTGATCTGCTGCCTGCTCCAGGCCAGTATTTGAATCTAAGATCAGGGTTTCCACCCCCCACCCACATACTGATTGGAGCAAAAATCCTCATTGCAGGTTCAAGTAAATATGGTATATCAAAGGAAGGAAATATGTATGTTAGAAATGTCTTAGGCATGTTTTTTCTATTCATACTTGTCTCTCCAAAAATTCCTGTACATGGTCATATAGGGAGTAGTAAGAATGTTGTTGGTCAAGGAAAAGAGCCCTGTTCTGCTAAAGTAAATGAGAACAAAACAATGGGGTTAGGTATGGGGGAATGAAATTTTAAAAAACAGACAATACATATTATCAGTCAGCATTTTTAAAAGTTCCGTATTTGATCTAAATTAAACACTGAACCAAATTCTGAGGTCTCTTCCAGCTCTATTTTTCTGAGATTCTTTGAACTCTACTGATACCGTAAATCTACATATACAATTTTAATTTGTAAATGCTACTAGTTATTCTGTAATTTTGAGAAAATGCCATTTTTGAAAATACCAGAATTTCTACTATTTTTCCCTTCATTTCTCACAGTTCTCTCTCAGACAAGAAGACTAGGAGCTGCAAAACCTTTGTTTATCTATATTAGATGTGGAGAAGAGAAAAAAGATCCCTGCCAGGCTTTGAAAGTCTGTGCCAAGTTTCAGGCCTCTCTGTTTCAGCAAGTGCAAAGAGCACGTGGGATGAGGCTGTCAAACAAAGTTACAACAAAACAAACTATATGTCATTAGAGAACAAAATCTTCAATTAGGTGCAATGGTATTTTGACAAAGTTGCAAAAGTAGATTTAATCACAATAAGCAAGCATTCAGAAAATACCAGTATTAATGTATGACCCTTTGTGCTGACAAAATGCAATTGTTCTTTTTATAATTCAGGTATATCCAGTTAAATGTAGTTTAAAGCATAATTCCATTCATTTCATAATCAAACATGTAATGGGCCCTCCTCCGTGGCTGTTTCATGTTTTTTCATTATGGCCCAAACCTAGACTTTTAAAAACTTTTATAAATTGTGTAGGCTTGCTGTTAAACTATACAATTCTTCCTCATTTAAGCATTATAAACATGAACCAGTTAGACTCTGAAGTCTTTCTGACAACTTTCAACCAATCTTGTACAGAAACTGCGTAGCTCTAATAGTTACATTTCTCTAAACACTATAAAAGGATTTTCAAATACATTTTAACCTCAGTACAATAATTCTTGGAAAGACGAATGTTTTCCTTTTAGTCCTTTACAACTGAGAAATAAAAATGTATTTGAAACTATTTTATGCCAGTTTGAATACTGATGTTGTTTTTTCAAAAACATGAAAATACATGTTGTGTCTGTTTCAGATATAGGCTTGCCTTTCTGTTGCTGTAATTCACTGCAACATATAAACCTTTATTCCTTTTCCTATACAGAAAATCGTGTAACTCAGAATGTTTTCCTGTTGTGACTGGGAAGATGAGGAATTATAAAAGACTAACACTACAATTTAACGCTTCAGAGAAACAGTGTATATCATTACTCCTCTGTAGCCAAGCACACTAATTAATATTTATTGCACCTGTCAAACCAGTAGCCATGGTCAATCCATTGCCACAGTAGTTCAATGGGAGGCTGGGCACCATATTTCTCCTTGGCAGGCATGTTTAGGTCATCAACAAAGACAAAAGCCCTTTTTCCCAGTGGAGCACTGTAAACCCTCTTCTTTCTCTTGGAAAATTAAACCATTAATTTTATTCATGTTCATTTTCATCCTAGTTTGAAACAGCAGCTAAGGAAAAAAAATAGAAAAGAAAGAGAGAGGGAGAGAGAGAAAGAAAGAAAGGAAGAAACCGCACACACTTTAAGGGGAGCCTGTCTGACATTACAATTCGAACCGGTTCTTTTGGAATCCATGACCTTTTATTTTTATCAGATGTGCCTTAAAGGTCACAGAAACATGGAGAGGACATAGTTATAAATCCACATGGAGTATAATCAAAGCTGGCAAGCCGTTCTGAAGTAAACAAGCTAATAAAACTATTCTCTTATAAAACCTTTGTTAAAGAGTGTCAACAAAACTCTGCCACACGCAAATGACTAGCAATGGAATTAATTAAGCAAGAGGGATAATAATAAGTAAACTTCAGTATCGCACCCACAATAGGCATTTTGGCACCCTGAGCGAAGAGCTTTATTCCAAAGCTGCGACTCATTCCAAAGTGAAGCACACAGTGTGCAGTGTACTGCTGAGGAGCTGCATTCACTCGATATAATTACAAGACAATGAGAACTTGAAATAAAGGAAACTGCAGAGCAGATTGCTTCTCTTCTGCCAGTTTGTATCCTGATTACACTGAGAACACCTGTGACACTGTGAAACAACAACATAAATGAAAGAGAGACAGAGTATCACATCCTCCATTTAAGTACATAGTTTGAGGACAAACTTTAATTAAAGGCGCCCTAGGAGCTGCTACCAGTTTTATGTATTAAATACAGCCATCAGCAAAAGGACACTATCCTGAAAAGCGGGGGCCACCGGGAGCCAAGGAAACAAGGGAGGCCCTTGAGTAAGGGAGTGCCTTTTATTCCACTGAAATAATCCCACTGTTTAGTACTTGGAGTGGGTTAACGCCATGCTAAAATAGAGGCTGGTGTTGTGGGAATAAATAGGACAGGAAATGAAGACTGCTGAGAACTATAAAAAAAGGATGTTGCCAACATCTGAGTACCTCATTAGAAAAAGTTAATCTTTTCTCCTTTTAGGTTTGAAGTAAAGAATTTCTTTCAAGTGTAAAACAGATTTTAATTATATCTGGGCATTATGGGTTCTCACTCATTTTTCACAAGTATAGATTGCTTAATCCAATGTCTACCTCTCATAATTATATTCCATCCACCTGAAGATCAGGTAGAGAAGGAAAGCAGAAGAGGGGAGATGGCACAACCTGTTGGTAGGGGAGAAGACACAGTCTGGCATTTTATGGAGGCTTTGAGAGGGAGCTGCAGCCCTCTTTGGTGAAGTAGAGGGAACCTTGTTCCTTCTGGGCAAAACCGGAGGTAACCTAAGGGTCCTGTTACAGTTTACCTTTAAAACATTTTAAGTCTGTGAAATGTTATGCAATCATAACTTGGAACCATTTCAGAGCAGGCACAGGTTAAGTCTTAAGACCATCTCAGACCTACACACCTGTGACTTGTATAGGAGCCAGAACTCTATCCCTCTTCTGGGGTGGGAGAGGAGGGGGGAAAGTGGCATGTAACTTGGCACACTGTGGCTTCCCTCCAGGGGCAGAGCTATGACTGCCTTTACTGTGCAGCCAACAGGAGCCAGCTGGAGCCACAGCTGGGAGGGGAAAAGTCTTGAGAAAAAACTGCTTGAAGTGAATGGGCAGAGGGGAGAAGTTAAGAAAAAGAAGTGAAAAAGAATATATATATATATACAAAATAAAGGACCAAAACCTTGTATGTGTTTCACTGAATTGGGATCGGATCAGGGTGGGGGACAGAGTTGGGTTAGCTCTCACAGCAAGGCAGAGCTGACACCCAGATGGCTCCTTGCATGCATTTTCTACTCCCTGGGGTTGGGATGAGTATTGGCTTGGGTCCAGCAGCACCCCTGTGGGCAGTAGAGTTCAGGAGGGTTGAAAGTTTGCCCATGGAGCAAAGGGTAGGAAGGACTAGGAATAGTGCATCCTGGGATGCTGAAAGAATGAAGACAGAGCATTTTATCTCCCTGGAGTTGGCTAATAATGCCCTGAAATGATCTGAGTAAAACAGATCAAAGATAACTCTTGCCTGAACTGGCATAACTTTAAAATGTTTAGAGGGTACCTAGGATGGGTAAACGCTCTTTAATGGGTGAATGTTCCTATTTTAAGTGTCTTTATGATGGTTTAAAGGTAATCTGTAACACCACCTTGAGTCATCTCCAGTTTTCCAAGTAAATAGCACTGAAGTCAGGTGGCAGTTCTTACAGCATGAATGACGATGCTTTTTTTAAAAAAGGTAGCATGAGAGACTTGTTAAAGAATCTGTATCAACAGATGTTAGCTTAATATTGCCATACTATGCAGCAGCTGTTATAATACGTTCCTTCCTCCCTACCAAGTTCAGACAGATTTGCAAAAGATTTGAGGTGTTTAAAGATGGAGGTCAGTATTTTGGAAAATCCTACTGGATGCCCAAACATGTTACACATCTGACTGAAATAGAAGTTTAGCACCTAACAGACTTACTTTTGAAAAACCCAGTAGGCATTTATCTCCTTCTTTAGTTGCTTAAACACCTTTGGAAATCTGACTCTCTAGTCTGAACTTCAAAATTGTTCTCTAAATATTTTTTTCCTTCTTTAGTGATTTTAATCACCTGCTAAACCAAGTTCATAAGCAGGATTTAGGCCTCAGGCTAAGAAGGAGGTGCCCACATTAAAATGTAACCAATGTCATGGAGAAGGGCAGGGCTTAAACCTCATCTCTTAACAAGAAGGGGGTATCTTACACTGGCAGACCAGGAGTTGGCTATCTTTACTCATGTTTCATTTCCCAGAGTTAAGCGTGTCAACCAGGTCATTCTTTGCTCTTTTTTCTCACAGAGGAACCCCAAACCAGCAACAAAATCCAGAGAGATAAAAAGACTGGAACCCAGATTTCCTCTCCCTACCAAGTAAATAATCCAACTACCTGGCTAATCTTACTTTGGCTCAGTGATTATTTACTTGTTTCATGCAAAGTGAAATAGGTTTGCAGGGAGATGCTGAGGTGAACCTAGCCCAGAATAGTTGTCCAGGGTTGGCAAGTCTTCTGAGAGATGTTAAACCCATGTTTAAGTTCCTGCTCTAAATCAGGTGGAGGAGGGATTTGCACTCAGATCTCCCACACCGCTAGGATCTGCAGGGTGTGAATGGGGGTCTTGTGAACACCAGAGGTGTCTACAATGGCCATTATGGGCCAAAACTCCTCTTTGAATCTAACCCATATTTCCTGGCTCCTTCATTTCTCATAGGGTTTATTACATCACATGTATGAATTTATTAAAGCTACTACATGGAATGAACATGAAAAACAGAGCTTTTTTCAGTAAGTATTTATAGACCTAACTCCTACTTTGTTATATGACCTTTCCCCAAGTGGGCTCATATACTAAAATTAACACAATTTGATTTACATTAGCATTTATTTTATAACCCTGTCTAAAAAAATCAAGATTTAATCGCATGTAAATGTGTACACGGTAGTTTATGTTAGAAACGTTTTACCAAATCAGTGGCTTCTTTCAAAAGGTTTGCGCTGCAATTTCATTTTTCCCCACAGGCAAGTGAGGTGTTGGTAGGTCACAAGTTACTGACCGATGGATAAAGGTGACATGTTAGGTGAAGGTAAATCTAATCTATCAGAAAATCATAGGAAATAGATTCAGAAAAGAACTTTCAGGTCATTTTGCTCCTGCATACAGAGTAGTTATGTATTATATTTTATGTCCAGTTTCACATGACCCAAGAGATACGGCTTTCATCACTCCTCCTAAGAGTCTATACATTGCTTTTGGAAAAGTATCCTAATGTGCATCCCAAATGTTCATTGCCTTATTACAGTTCACAATGAATTGAATTCCATGCTTCTAGAATACAGCCATAATTTTTAGCGATCAAATGGATGTGTACTCCACAGTATGAAAACCCCAAGAATTATCATACAGTGCCTGATAAAACATTACTCAAATCCTGTAATGTTTTGAAATCGTGAACTATTAATAATTTAACATAATTAATTCCAAACACTTCACTCAATGTGAACCAGAGAGAGACGATGGGGAAATGATGCATATTCCAGCCTTCAAGGGTAGAATTAAAAATGGAAAATGGAAAAGATAAAGAGCTGGCAACACTTACTTGGAGTGTAATTCACCTGTTTTGAACTTGCTATAAATTTCATGTTTCTAAGACTTTCAACTAACTTCACAGGCATAAATATAAACCTCTCCTTTATCACAAGTGAATGATTTAACATGGTTAGAGCTGTTTGTTAGGCATAAGAAGAAAAGAAACACATTAATAAGTGGGGGGGATTTTTTCAACAAAGGGAAATAATGATTATGTAAAAGAACAGCCTTGTACAAAACCTTTAAAATGCAATATGCATAGATTACTTCCTCTGTCTCTAAAGCTTATCAGTGAACAGTATTCCACAACTCATGCTTTTACTCGATTACATTTTTTAATACAGTGTTCTGTTGTGCTGTTCACGAAGGAGCTGTTTTTTTTTATAAAGGTCTGACCCAACAACCTTTTTTCTAGGTGAAATTTTGCATCCAGAAATAACTGCAGGTGCCGAAACGTGGCATACTTAATTGCAGCTGCTAAAGTGCACCTGCAAAAAAATGAAGCTAGTAATGAGAATTTCACCTGAAAAGTGCCAAATTGGAAGCCCTAGGTACTGAAAGCTTCTATTCATCCAAAAAAACAAATGCCACAGAGGTAATAAATGTTGAAGCCTCCTGATTTCTGCTTTGACCACAAGGAGCTACCTGGGATGGGAAGAAAAACTGGGGAGTTCATTTCTCATGCCCATTAAATCCTTGGCCAATCACTGCTGCCAATAGAGACACAAATGAATGCTTATTGTGGAGGTATTTTTCAGGAAGTGGTCACATGTCATTTACTAGTGAATTGGAACCACCAGCTAAATTCACATTGACCAATCAAAAGGGTTCCAAGACAATAATAATTTCAGTCACTATCAACCTCACCTACAATTGAAATGATGAACCTGAGGTGAGAAGCTCAACAGTGCTTTTCAAAGATACACTAATGAAACAAAAAGTATACTTTTTACAGAAAGATGAGAGCGAGCGAGCAGGGGGGAGATGGTTTCCATAGCAACTGTGGTTCTTTGAGAGGACTGCCTACATGGACCAACATTTCCCACTATTTCAGAGCCTTACAATAGATTTATTGATGTATTGGAAGGAGCTGAGTGGCAATCCCTGAATGTACTTTGGGACAGTGGCAGGACACAGGCAGACCGAGTGTTCAGCCCCAACCTGTTCTGAACTTATACACAGACAGCACATGTATCACCAGGATCCCTGAAGGCAATACTCCAGTACTAACTTTCTGTAACATCCAGAGTTCTCATCTCATTTCAACAAAAACAGGCAGGATCTGTCAACTGAGTCGTGTCAATGGCAATTCAAGGGCTACACTTGAATACATTTCTAGGCAAAAATCCCTCTATTTATTATGTGACGTAGGGTGTTCCTGCTTAGCAATTAAAAGTTCATTTCCCTGGTTTGTATATTTTTAAAGTCTGTGCGTAGGAGGAAATTATAATCCGCATCATCCTATACCAGCCCTCGATGTACAGGACAGGTGCTGTTTGATTTAGGAATGGTAACTGACACACATTGGTCTTATGGGAGCGTGCAGCTACAGCTGTTATTCTGCCTGCCATGCTCTGGAAGTGGCATGAGAGCGCTAACAAGCTGCATGATAGAAATTACATGGAAGCAAGATAGATAAACGCTAAATCTGTTCAAAATGCCTGCTACACCATGATTTACTCTTACAATATTTTAATCAATTATAATGCAGCCGGTGGCATGATTGTCTGAATGAGGTAGACTCTATGAACCGATTCATTTAAATTCTAACCTTGGCTGTTATTTCCCATTTACCAAGAACAATGAATCCTCAGACCCAGCTAGATGAGGTAACGCTCCAGGAGTATCAGTAGGGTGCTTCTGATGCTGGACCTCACTTGGTTGGCATAATGTACTTACTACTGTGTGTTCATTCTAAATTGACTGAGTGGTTTGGCCTCCTTAGTAAGGAATACGGGACAAGCATGAGTTACCGGGGTTGTTTCATCATTACTGCAGAGGCAAGAGGCCTGTGGCTAAAGTATGGCACTGAGAGTCAGGAAACTTTGTCTTGGACTTCCTGTGTGACCTAAGCCATTCGCTGTGGTATCCCTCTGTAAAATGGGGTTAATCAGCTTCCTGGTTCCACTGAGGTATTACTAGTGCCTATAGCACATAGAGACCTGTAATTGGAAAACACTGTTTAAGTGAAAAATATTGTTTTTATCATTGCTGATTGAGCTTCATATTAAGCTTACATTGATAAATGGGCTATAAAGCATTAATATAAGAGTAAGAAAGCTTTCAATAACTGGTTAATCAGTTGCTATAGACAGTTACACAATCCAGTAGGTGAAAGCTATGGCTTATAACCATCTGTAAAACTTCTGACTGATGCACTTATAAACACCTTTAATACATATTGCTTATGTAGGTAGCATACTTATAACATCAACTGCTAATTTATGAATATTTTATAACCTATTTATAAATTGGAACTTTAATACTGTTGCAAGCTGTACAAGTCTGAACTATCTCCGTATAGTGTTATTCGGTTGCTTTCTAATTTTCGGATTTCCCATTTACTGTGGTGTTCCGAATATGTCTGCCTATTTTCCTTTAAACACCAAAAAAGCCCACAAACAAACCCCAACAAAAAACCCAAAACCAAAAAAAACCCCAAGCCCCAAATCACTGGTGGTTCAGCTTAATCTGGCCCTGAAAGTCCTGACTTTTGGACTTGTGGTATTTTTGTGCATGCAACACACAGTCCAAGTCAGAATTTTTTGAGGACCATTTTTCTTTAAGTATTTTCAGTGCATTTAACCCTTTCATTCTAGTTCTTGGTTATATGATTCTCCTCTAATTTTGACACCTTTTGAGATCTCTCTTGTTATTGATATATATTTAGAAAAAAGCTGTTTTTCCTAAAATTGAACTTGAACCTGAAAAATATCAATTTATAAGTGTAACAATATAGCAGATGCATATTTAAAACTTATATGTGAGCAGTCCTTTTATGGAATAATATTGGCTATATTTGCATTTTCAGAATAACTACAATCTATCACTCATTAACTATGGTGTCCTTTAAAGACTCCTCAAACACTTTCAAAAGCAGCAGGTTTTAATAACTGCTGACATTACATTTTATACAATATACCTTATAAATTCCTACAGCTGAGTTCCCTGAAGTCTAACAACTAAGGACCTACTTAATTCACAGTTTTTAGGATTTTGTGGAAATGGTGAAATCTGAGATTATCCGCAAAATCCATGAAATCAACAACAAAAAATGTAATAAAAATAAAATTCTGGCTTGCCAGTGGGAGCCAGTAATCCTTGCTGCCGGGAGGGAAAGGTGCCAGCTGACAGAGCAGCATGAAGGGCAGCAGGTTAATTGATGGCTGCCCCCTTGCCCCTCCGCCCCCACCCCCGGCCTCTCTGCCAATCAGTGCCAAGGGGCGGGGCCGCATGGAGGGTCACCAGCAATCAAGATCGTGGCTGCCGTCTCATCTCTGCTCCCTCCTGGGGCCTCTCCACCAATCAGCATCAACAGGCAGGACCACAGCACAATGACCACAGAATTAGAACTTTACATCCCCCCTCAGCCTTCTCTTGCGAAGGCTGAACAGGTTCAGGTCCCATAGACTCTCATCGTAGGGTCTTATTCCTTGGCCCTACTTGAGATGCAACTTTACATTGCAATCAACCCCTTGCCACTTCTGCCTGTGGGCAGCAGGATGCCTGGCGTCACCCAGAAAGGGGCTCAGCTTAGTTCCTCAGGTGAAGGAACCAAAAGGAAAGTCCTATATTTAACCCCCAAATCTTGTGAGGTGAACATTTTTAGGACCTCTCTTCACAGGACTGGGTAGGCCCACCTGGAACATTTTAGATTTCTCTTTGCTTTTAATGCTGCAGTTCACATTCAATCAGCAGGAGTGAATTAATATATTCAGCAGTGAAAGTTGCTTACATAACCTGATGGAATCCATTGCTGCACATGGCTAGGAGTCCACTCAAAGTAGATTGAGTGTAGATCCTGAAAATACTATGTCTATGAGAAGAGTTACCCAACAAACAATCTTTTTTTAAACTTTGTTAAATGTATTGATCCAAGACTTGTTAGACAAACTGTGGCAAAATAGTCCTGAATATAATAGCAAATACCACACAAACCTCACTTGGTTCAATAAGTAGGAGCATAGAGCTAGATTGTAAATTTACAATTTACATTGAACAAGAAGCCAAAGAAAGCCTCTTCTGGGAAAGGACAGTAATATATCTCACCCTTTTGCTCTGTGCACTCAGCAATACTTTGATAGAGGGGGAAATGACTTCTCCCATTTTCTGCCTCTAATTCTCAGTGGAGAGTACTGGTGAGTCACAATCTGAGCAAGCAAGGAAATAAGGGGTAACATTACTCTCCCATCAGGTCAAGAAAGAACAGAGACAGGCTAGTCTTTTATCTTTGCCTGACACAGGATCTCTCGTATATGAGAGCATGCTTTATAGTAGCATTAATAGTGTTATTTATTTGGCTGTTTAATTCAGTGTGTGACTTCAGGCGTGTAGTCAGATGTCTGGTGTTCATTTTCAGTCAGTTGACAAAATGCCTGAAGTTTTAGTCATTTGATCAAATACTCCACTGAAATAATCATTTGACCAAATAACTGTGACAGATCCAGGGTGGCTTCTCCTTTAGTCAGATTCCTTATAGATCAGAAAATTATCTTGCATTGCTTGTAACCTAAGAACCGCTTTGATCAGGTATGTTCATCTGAAGTCATTATACAAAAGGCACACTGTCGCTGTCCCCTACAGCTTCCAGTCCGCCATAATGCCACATACTACCATTTTCTTCTATCTTCATCCTCTAGGTCTGTCTTGTCTCAATTGATGATTGTTCCACTGGACTTCAAATTAGTTTGGCTTCCAGAGAGGTATAACAGGGCAGCTGTGGCAGCAGCTACTTTTGTACTCTTCCTCCTCCCCTGAAATGCAATGCCCAGTCACCCCCTCTCAGTTACATTTCTAAGCTTCCTTATATTCATTCATATTCATTATTTTCCAACTATTTGGGTTGGTCTAATAAAAGATATCAGATTCACCCAAGGAACCTTGTCTGCCTATGTCCTTAGACCAACACAGCTACAACCTATATGCCTATTCATTCAGAGACTTCTGTGTCCATTGGAGGGGCTGCAGCTCACATGTGGTTCCCATGGTCTTCATTTCCCTTACAGATGTGTCACCCAGGTATGGACTGGTCCTTCAGAAGTCATGTAGGTGTTTCTTTATGTGCTTGGTGCTTTTCCTCCCAGAACCTCTTGTTTCTAAAATCTGATAATGTCAAATCCAGGAGCATAACTCAGAGGAGGCACCTGGAGCAGCACCTGTCACCAGCTGCTACCATGCAGTGCACTGCTGTCACCCAGGGCACAGATCTGCCCTGTTATGCTTCTAGTCAAACCATTTCAAGAACTCCCTTATTAGCAGCCTCTTGCTAAAGTTTGGCTACTTTTGGAACACTATGTATCTAAAACTCTCACTTCTACAAGCCTATACCTCAGTTTACAAATGAGCACCTCCATTCCATAATATGCATATACAGGATCTATAATTTACTGGACCAGTTTGATACACTAGGGTGCTGTCTCATGCCAGCTTAGACTTTTACAAGATTGGGTGTAGATGATTTGTATATAAATGCAAAATGCTTTGTGCTGAAGCTTAATTTAAAGCCAGATGCTAAGCTGTAAAAAAGTTAATAAAATACAACCAATGACCTTTCTTTCAAAGATAGTCTCTCTGTTCTTTGCTTTTTACAAGTCTCTGTGATCAACTGAAAAACTCAAAAGGAATCTATACAACAGCTGTACTGCACTTTGATTTCATTTTCAGAAAGCGTTTATAGATGCATACATAAAAGATTCACTCCTGTCAAATAAATGTTTTCCAAAAGTTTTCTGTCTAATACAGCTGTCAGGTGCTATGTGCATCTAACGCTATATATCATACTACAATTCCCTAATGACCTTGGCTGGATAAAAAGTAGACACCTTATCACCTAATCCACAGTTTTCTAAACTGCTGTACAATATGCATAAGGAGTGCATAGTGTGTCTAGTTTGTTTTTGAGGCTTTGGAATAACATAATGCATACTTCTTGGATATGTTTGGAAAAATGGTTTAATTGTTTTGTGAGAAGCAAGGATTTCTTAGGGTGATCTTTTATTGGACCAGCTGCACAGTCAGGATAGAGTTAGACAAGCTTTTGATTCTTTAAATTATAGATCTTCCATTGTAAGCAGCAGATTTCAATGTCTTCCATGTCATGGTAGGGTTAGAGTGATGTTGTAGCTGTGATGGTCCAGGAATTATGTGAGAAGCAAGGATTTCTTAGGATGGTATCTTATATATGCAGTTGGCCCAATAAAAGATATCATCTTAAGAAATCCTTGCCTCTTGAATAATTCCTGGGTAATAATATATATGTTTCTGTTTGTTATTATTTATTTCAAAATGAAAACATTCTCACCATCTTTAAGGCTACTTAATCCTCCTTCTTTCAAAATCCATGCAAATTTCATTGAAAAGGTCTTTTGTTTTTGTTCATTCATAAAAATAAAAAATACAATGAAAACTAAAGTGGCTAGTTATCCTAAATCTCATGTTTAGGCCACTTCAATATTTCCTTTGATCATCTAAGTTTGAAATGTACCTTGAAGTAAAATATATGAAACAACAATATACTGAACAAGAACTGACTGTCTCTACAGATGAAAATGTCAATGCTTTTCCTTAATAAATGCCCTACCATCATTTACTATCCCTTTGTATTGCTGGTAAAATATATTTCTTAATTCCTTATAGCAAATCAATTTTCATAATAATGTTTATTGATCCCCAGTGTGCATAAACATTTGTCCTTTAGGTAGTTCAACTGTTTATATTATGCCATGTTCATAATTATTTATTTTGTTTTGTTTGTATATTTAATTTTTACTTATTACAAGAAATTTTAACAGCAGGAAATGCTATTTATAAAATTCCTAGCGGCTCATATCTATTCTGAGAATTTTCAGTACCGCTTATCCTTATTATAACGGTTACCATAAAGGAACCCACAGAGCTCAGTTACAGTGCTTCCAAATAAAAAGTTACAAGTGTTGCACTGGCTGCCTGGAAAAACTCTCCATATTGAATGGTGTAGAATACAGTATGAGTTTTCTTTTATGGTGCCAATTAATGTTTGACTTGTTTGTCTGCCATATGATGAATTAAAGATGCATGATTTAGATGCTGGAAAGCTAACCATTTTCCAGACAGAATCCCCTGGACGCTGCCATTCTTCCAGTTGATCTTTTTGCCCTCCCTGTGTTAGCAAGTACCATACATAGCCTACTGCTCAGATCTTTCCCT
>NW_005842072.1:2189146-2196489 GCF_000455745.1 Alligator sinensis
ATGGCTTGCTTTAGTAGTTTGGACCCAATCTGGTGATTCCCTTTAATATGCTTTAGACAGAAGAATATCCAGGGACGGGCAACTGATTCACTCTCCTGAAGCAAAAATTCGAAAGAAAAAGTTAAGAGGATGTGCTTTCTAGACTGTGTTCCAATATATGCACCTCCATGAATCAGAATATTTGTCAACATCAATTAAAATGTAGTTTCCCCAGTCATAAGCATTACAGGGAGAAACAAATCAGCTTTAATTTATTCTGTCAGAAACTGAAGGAGAGTGCTCCATATTATTTTATGGAAAATCTCTGTGGAGTAAACTAAGCACAATTACATATTTGATTTTAATTAAAACTTGGGGTTCCTTTCGAGTTTCGTTAGGAAGATGTCCTGAGTCTGATTAGCTGAGGTCTGCAGCAAGAAGTTAATTTGACATGCAACATATTTTTCATGAGATAACTGTCGCAGGAAGTTGTTTGTAATAGCTGTCTTTCCAGTGCCTGTGGGGCCAACAAAAAGTAATGGCTTATCCTGAAGCAGCAACTTCTCCAGGAAGTGCATCTGCATAACAGTCCCAGAGGTACTCACAATAATGTCATTAAGTAGTGAGAATAAAAGAAAGAACCAAAAGATGCAGATAAAAGTGTTTCATTGCCCACTGTACACAGCACAACAAGAGCACTCTGTTATAAAATAGTTTAAAGTCACAATAAAAACAAAACCCACAGCAAATACCTGAGAATGGCAGAAGAGTTACGGATTATTGACAGCAGGCTTGGTGGAGTTGCCAACTCTGAGAGCGAAACACAAAAGACCACTAAGAATTCCTGTTTGGTGTTTGAAGAGAGAGGCTATTATCCACGTTGCTTGTAATGAGAATGCAGAGAGTTTGTGTCATTAACTGTTTTCCTTTACAATATTTGACACAAGGATGGCTTAATGCTATGTTGTTCTCCTTTCAAGCTACAGTTTTTCTTCACAAGCGTGTGAGAGCAGAATTCTAATGCTGAATATACACTGGGAAACAGGGCCTCACTGTTCTATTTTGTCTTTTCCAATTTTTTACACTTTAACTGGAAGGTCATTTCATTTATCCCACACAGAAAAGGGCAAGAACAAGGCTCGAAGCTCAGTATATACTCGTATATCAAACTGGCACTTATTTTTCCCCTTACCTATTTTAGGTCTCTGCCCTAGCCTGTAATATAGGGTCCTAAGTTTGGCCAAGCTGAGGTCAAAATGACTTTATATTTCCCCCCACTCTGCCTTCTAAAGGATTTAAGTTAATGTAGGTTAGTAACAGTGGAAGCTGCAACCTGCTGCATTACGGCTCATGGGAAAGCTGCAGGAATGTGTGGTGTGTGCTTCAGGTTTATAAAAGAATTTCATATATCTGGAATATTGCTCCTAGCAAATTACAGTATCATCTGCCATTTAAATATTAAGTTTCCCCACCCTTTTCCTTTTGAGCATAGGCTTGACAATGTAATTGATATAAACTGATAGAAAACAAATTACTGGGATCAATCACTTGTCACTTATCTTCTCTGAAAATCATAATTATTAGTCCCATTTACCAGTGACCAAAATTTGCTTTTAGCAACCAATGTAAGCCATGTCCCTCAGTGCTTCCAGAGCTGTGACAATCATAGATCGGATTGCAGTCACCGGAGGCTGTACCAGCCAGTCATGGCACTAAGGCTACCTACATCTCTGTCATGCCTGGCCTGCCTTTGTTAGGAAATCAATGTTGTATCTGGCTACAGCAGTATAAAGGAAGAATGGACTAGTGTATTCAAAAGACTAGGAAAAATGGACTTCAGATACCTTGGTTTTAACTCTCTCTGGCTGTGAACCAAACACTTAATTTTTTTACTTGATATGTTCCCATTCTGTAAGTTTTCATTTATTTGCGTTACAGTGGTACCCGCCTGTGTTGTGGCAGGAAGAGCACAAATATACAGTTAGAAGCAATCCCTGCTCTGCAGAATTCACAGTCTAAATAGATACAGAAAGGGTAGGAGGGGAAGAAAAAACTCTGAGAGAGGGAACGATGCCCAAACTCAAAACAGCAGCTTTGTGACAGAGGTGGTAATACAATCTAAGTCTATCTCTTGCTCCACTCCTTTTTCCACCATAATTTATGGGGGATAGTGATATTTGCCATTCCCCCCAGCTGTGAGTAAATAGTTAATGTTTGTAAAGAGATTTACGCATGCTGAAATAAACTAAAACACACACCATCTTCTTCTTGGTAAAGTGGCTCCTGTGAATCTGTAATAAATGATGACAAACATCCAAGAAAAAAAGCAGCTGTGCGATGCTTCTTCAACAGGCATATGGGGACAGGGAAAGGAACCGGGTCACTCCTACCACCTTTTATATAAAATAAGTCAGCTAATTTTGGAGTGTATCCTGGAGAATCATCTTTCTAATCCTTTTCCCAAGCCAGAAGCAGGCTCAGTCTACAGTGGTGTATTAACTGTGGCAGGTGTTAGTTAGACCTGGGGGTGAAGCAAATAGTTTAGCCCTGGCCTACCCAGAAGTGTTCCTGCCAGCACTATGCACATGGTAGAAACATACTGAGATCTTTTTCTGGAGCTGGTCCCCTGTCTTCACAAAAAGGTGACTTTTGCATCAAATCAGGGAAGCA
This sequence comes from Alligator sinensis, assembly GCF_000455745.1. NCBI lineage: Eukaryota > Metazoa > Chordata > Crocodylia > Alligatoridae > Alligator > Alligator sinensis. The sequence continues at coordinate 2,191,796 of NW_005842072.1, forward strand.
AAGAACTTCAGCACTGCTATGTTCCAGCACCCCTAAGATTTAGATGCCATCAGAGAAGAGAACAGACAACAAGACAGAGAAAAATTGAGATGAGCCAGAACAAAATGAGAAACTATTTCATTACCACTGACATAGTTCTGGTGGGTGCATTGTACATTCCTGAGTGGATGCAACTGGGACATGATTTAGCCACATTTTGACCTTTGCAACATTAAACAGCTGTAATTTCAGGCTGGTTTTACACATCACAGCCCCAAATTCACAGCCCAAATGGTTAAACTATAATAGCCTGCACCATCAGTAATTTTTTTTTTTTTTACTTCAAGCAGAAAGAAAAAGGTGAATACGCAGCTAATTAAAATACATCTGTTGAAAAGGTCAAAGCAGTAAGCCGCAATACGGCTGAATAGAAGGATTAAAATCCTATTCCCTCCTTCTGGTGCCAAACTTACTGAAAACAGAGCGTGAGATACAATTAATCTGTTTTCCTGTATTAGGATGTGAAATGGCTCAGACTTACCAAGGTACTGAAAGCATCCTAGTCAGGAGTGTTCCCAACTGGCTCCAGTATACTACTTCATAGGGTATGCCTGAACAGACTTTTGATCATTTTCTTTTTTTAATAAAGATACAAAATAGGTATATTTCTGTATCTAAATCCAGGCTCTGACTGGGGTTCAGGAATCTGATATTTGCATTTCCTGAGAGATGATTTATATTTGGATTTCATCAGTCATAAATAACATGATGATGTTAGAGAGAACTGCTCCTCTTGTATACATTAAATGTGGTCATGAATAACTCAGCAGTTATACTAATTATTGTTCTAACTCATATCACTCTATTCTTGGAATGTCCTTATACCCTTTAAAACACAGCCATTCCTGGTATGTGAATAAATACACATTATTCATCTTTCCTCCATTATTCTGAACAGATGAGAAAGCTTATATATCCAGGGATGCTTTATATGAGGGTGAAATTCCAACAATGGACCTTTAATAGGAGCTAGCAGTTTCTAGTACTTTGCAGAATCTAGCTTGGTCCAAGTTAAGCCTCACTTCAGAGTTGATATATAATACTGTTAGAGTCTTTGGGTGTGTCCAGATGAGTGTGCATGGGCAGTTTTCACAGCCTCAAACCTATTCAAGGTGCTGCAAACTACATGCTGCTGTGCTTCTAATTTGCAATGTGGTGCCAGTATTTGACACTGGAAGATCCTGGTGTAAAAAAAACCAAAACAAACTGCTGCAAAAAAAGCGCACACTCCAGGAGTGTGTGCCAGCAGATACAGAGGCTGGATCCTGTAGGGAGACCCTCTGGCTGCTGGCCAGAGTGTCAGCCCCCTCCTCTAGTTGTCCCTCAGCTCCTCCAGCATGCTGGGAGCCAGGAGGAACCAGAAAACGGCTGTTTCCTCGAAGCAGGGCATTTTGCTCTGCACCAAATTCCATATGCACGGGTGTGTGAAGCGGCAAAAAGCAGCAGCACAAATTTGTCTTGCTGCTATTTTTGCCACGGCAAATGCACACCCTTGCATGTGCGTGTTCATCTGGATGCACCCCTTGCATCTCACTTCAGAGGTGGCTGCCCTGCAGCTATGGTTTCACTTTGTGAAATGCCATCTGTTGCTTCCAGATGAAAGGCAAAATATAATTGTATTTAACAATAATAGAGGGGAGATTCCATGACAATTATCTTTTGCAAATAGAAAACACCAGTGTGTGTGTGTGTGTGTGTGTAAATAAAAACACAGAGAGGACAGAAATTGTACCTACTTAAGTATATTCACAAATAAAAATGCCAGTGGGTAAACAGCAATAGACCAACCATACAAAACTGACAGGCAGCCAAGAGCAGGCCCAATATCTCTCAGCTCAGGTTACCAGCCAAGAACATCCTATATAGCCTGATGATTAGAGCACTGTCCTGGGAGGTAGAAAAGGTGAGTTTAAATTCCCTCAAGCAAAGAAAGGAATTTAACCTGTCTCCTACTTCTTAAGCAAGTGCTATAATCACTAGGTTCACTGGAGGTTACACCATAAAAGGGGAACACCACCACCTCCTCTGGCTGGTTTTTAAGAGAAAGGAGCAGCTGCCTACCATTGCCTTTTGTAGAAAAACTGATCCCATCAGTGGGAATTCAGTATGTCTGAAAATTCCTACCCAAGCTGGGCCCCAGGCATTTACTTGGAGGAAAGCCTAGTTTCTGGATCTCAGCTGGGTCAGAGCTACAAACTACACTGAACTGCTCTGCGCTGTCAAAATGAAATTCTTTAAGGTTTCCACCAAACTTTAAAGTAAAAACTAATAGTATTAATGGACTATAGTTCTCTTCAGCATTAGGCAGCATCCACATGTGGATTTTCAGGGTCTAAATTTTGGCTGTAAGCTCCAATTCCAGTTAAGTCTACATTATGTATCCAAGTCCTTTTTTTTTTTTTTTTGGATCCAGCCCTAATATACTTTTCTCTTTAAAACGAAAATGTGACAAACATTCTAAAAGAAAAGGGTCACCTATTTTCACATGCAGTTCAAGAGCTTTTCTTTTACATTCAGTTTGACCCTATATTGTGTTAACTCTGCTAATTGTAAACAAAAATCACACTGTCAAAATAAGTGGGAGATGAATTAGCATTGATGAAGTTCATTAAAGCTTGCTAATCTTTAAAGAGACTAAGTTCATTGTAATTGGAAGAAGGCTAACTGCTATGTGGAAAAAACCATTTCATGGGAATACATTTCATTTCAAATGACAAAATATAATTAAAACCAAGCAGTTAAATCAACTGTCAAAAGCACAATTACAGCTGTCCTTTTAAAAACCCCCACAAAAAACAATTAGAGTAGACTAACAGCCAAATCTGGCTACCTGGTATGTAGTACCTAGCTATGATTCTTCTTGGAAATTCTATTACTGGGGGTCTAAAAAGACGTTCTGTATGTTCACCCCATATCTCCCTCTGGTCAGTCTCACATTTGTAACTATCTTTATATCTCATCGTTCATACATGGCCCTGCCTTCTTTCTCCAATGGAGCCAGCATCTCCACCATTCTTCTTGGCAGCCAACCCCAAAGACCATGTTCATATTTGACTCCTTTCTTTCTTTTAAAGCACACATCCAGACTTCTACAAAATTCTGCTGGTTTTTACTTTTTAAAAGATTTCAGAGATACAAGTTCCCCACAAAGTATAAAAGGCAAAGCTTTTCTGTGATATATTTTAATGAATCAACTGTGTAGTTGGAAGAGTTGTTGGACAAGCTTTCTGGCAGCAAGTGCCCTTCCTCAGGTGACCTGAGGAGACAAGAGGTGGGTTTCTCTTTGTAATCTGAAAGAAGGCATAGAAAATCCTTGTTCCTCATATATTCCTTGGACCATCACAGCTACATTAAACTGAGAAGGAATGGAGCAAAACTCCATTCCTTCTCAGTTTAAACACTTGCCCACACCCTCATTATTTCATCTCAATTACTGCAGCTTCCTCATTTATGGATGCTTCCTTCTTCTTCTCTCCAACATGCCACTGTGAAAATCATTTATTTCCTCTCATCACCATGACCAGGATAACTCTTAACCGTATCTCTCCTTCTTTCCTCTCTCATTTTTGGCGTTGTTTACAAAATTCTCAGTGTGCTCTTTAAGACTCTTTCTGACTTCCCCTTTGTTCTAATCTTAGCTGTCCTTTGCCGCTACTAAGCTTTGCAGATTGTGTTTTTTTACCAGCTCTGCCTATTTGCTGCTCCTTCCTCTTTCTCTTCTTAACTGAGTAGTCTCGCCACTTTTTGTTTCACATTTTATGGTTGGAATAGTCTTCTTACTTCACTCACCACTAGTGACCTCACACTTACCTTTCAAATACCTCCTCAAAATGCATTTCTTTCACCTAGCATTTTGCTAGTAATGTTTTCTTGGGAAGTCTGTTGTCAGTCTTGTTTTCTGATATGATAAAATAAGATTTAAAAAATCCTAGGGATTAACATAATGGTACAGACATTACACTTTTACCAGTATAAGTGATCGGAAACTGATCTATACCCATAACAGAACAGAAGTTCGGCGCACATACTGGTTTAAAAAAGGTGGAACTCAGTCTAAGATTTGCCTTCCTGTTCTCCCTCCCCCACCAAAGAGCAAATGTGTGTTCTGCTCACTACTGATCTAAACTATGTCACTTACAGAAAACTGCGGAATTGGGATCAATTCTGCCTCAAGCTTTTTGAATATCTGTACCAAACCAAGATGACAACTCAAATTTTAATCCACTAAGTGCATGCATATACACATACATACACATATATGGAAACATATATATATCTGTTTGTGTGTGTATACATATACAAATAGATTATATGGACATATATTAGTATAATCTATTTATATATGTATATGTCTGTGTATATACAAATCTCTATATTATATGAATGTATATACATTGTAATCTATGCACGTTATGTCTGTACATTTATACATGTGCATATATACATGTGCATGTGTGTGTATTTACATCCTTCCAGAAATGTATTGATCCAAACACCCTCCAGGTGTCTGTATTGGTAGATCTCCAAATAAGTGAAAATATTTAACTTAGAGGTCTTTCATGTTTACCAATTGTCGTGGGTAGATTTTTGGACAGTAAGATCTTTGCTGGAAAGTGTATGCATTTGTACCTCTACCATTGTGTAGTCAAGCAGGA
>NW_005842072.1:2196520-2237538 GCF_000455745.1 Alligator sinensis
GTGCTGAAGTCTGTGGATGGCCTTTTGCAGTGGATTGACACTAAAACCAATCTACACTTCTTGGCATCTCTTATTTGTTTTGCTGTCAGACTCATCGTGAGGACTCACATTTAAAGCTACATCATTACAATTGCCCTAAAATGTCAAATTCTACCCTCTTCACACCAATATCACACATTCATCCTCATATTCCACTCATGTTGAATGACGATTTCTTGGCATGCAAACAACAATCCCTGAGGAATTACTTGTTAAGCAAAGTTTTGTGGAATTGCTCTTCTATTAAACACTTTCATTTTCACAGCTGTCAGGGAATGAGATTAATGTATTTTTATAAAATTCAGCTCTTCCAAACCACCTTTGGGTGCACATATAACATTTAGAGCATATGCTTTGCTGACCAGGGTCAACAAAAGATTCTCCAAAAAACCCCTAAATGTCCATCTGTTTCTTATACCTAACCTCTTGGAGTTTTTTCCAAGAGAATAGGCAAGCCTTTTTCTGTGCCCTGAAGTCGACAGACTTGGACTCTGTCAGACCAGTGCCAGAAATGAATGCCAGAACTAAGGTTCTCTGAAACAAACACCTACTTTCAATTTCAGAATAAGAAATTCTTGACTAAGTGGCTCACTGACTTTGTCAGAGCAGTTTATGGGAGGAGAGGTGGTTTTTCAGAAAGGCAGGGGCCACATCATAGACTTTATAGATCAATGTCAGCGTCTTGAATGTTATGCAAAAGTCAAAAGGATTTTAATGCAGTCTTCAGGAAGCTGATGCAACAGGCTCTACTTAGGTTTCACACAGAGTCCATTGCCTCTTACCTGGTGGCTACCATCACTGAACAGGTGGGCAGTTTACATGACAGGGGGTTAGCAAAATGTCAGATGGAGAGGAAAATAGGTGAAATCTGCAAACGAAAGGCGTGAGGGAGGAAAGAAAAATACTACAAAAGCTCTGAACCCCATAAAATGGATGAAAAATCTCAACCATGTCTGTATCCTGCCTATCCCTTTCTGCTTTTACTCCCTGTAAATGTCTGCAGATGGAGAGAATTATCTGGTTATGTGTATATAACTTGCCTAGTTCACTTGTCCATGTTACATAAACAATACATCATATTAATAAATGAATTATAGTACTGTTCACAAGCATTAAGCTACCCATTTAACTCTAAGAACAAAAAGTTATAAGAGGAGAATAGTAGCACATTAAAAAAGGATAATAATTTTTAATCTGTCCAAGTCCCAGTTGGCAAATGGTTACGTGCAGACCTGATTACAGAATCAGTGCCATAAAGGACATAACCAGATGAATCTGATAGAAATCCTGCCTAACAATATGTGAGAGATTTTGGGTGGTTAAGAGCTGCCTCTGCAAATTAAAGAAGAGAAAATATGGTGCTAGTGAGGAAAAAAAATCTTTAGTTGAATGCTATTTAAACTGTCTGGTTGGGCCATCTTCCAGATAAGATATGTATAATAATATTAACAAAGATTATTATTCTTGGTTAATTGCATTACTGTGAGTGTATACAGTTGTTTAAATGACATTGCTGTGAACACATATCTGCTTGCCCACTGTCACTGTGTTTTAATATGCTTTCTTGCAGCATGAATTATGATTAATAAATTTCTAGGTTGAATGAATTATGATATTATGATTAAATGTAATACATTAAAATGTCTCCACTGGCATTTCTGTGGTGGAAAGGAATTATGGTGGGTCTTTAAGCAGAGAATATTTTCCTTGTAGCAGGGCTTATAAAACCTTCATTGTACAGCACAGACATGTGATATCTTTAGAACACTCTGATGGGCTCTGTTTTAAACTAGCATTAAAACTTGCAAGTGCTTTATTAACTCTTTTGGAAGCAAACAGCCAATCCTCTGAGAGTTTCTTAACTTTGACTTTTATCATACATAAATCTGTATTTGGAGATTCATATAAAACATGAACACAGTTTTTCATTTGAGCTAAAATTATGTCTTGTTTTATTAAAACAATTTGTCATTTTGTGTGCAGACAGAAGTGACAATTTTTGCCTGATCAGGCCACAAAAAGCAGTTTCTATCTGTGACCAAACACAAGTGCACAGCTGCAAACAGCTTAAAAATGGCCGTTTGGGTGAAAATTTGATCCCTCATTACATGAGGTATCAGAGAAAGACGTTATAAAATGTAGCAACTTGTGTCTACAGACCTCCTAGCTTGCTGCTGTTTTCAGACTGGGAGGAGGGAAAGGGAGCAGAGGGAATTCAGTCTAGGGGCTTTTCAGCCCCCACTGGAGGGTGGGGTGGGTGTATTGCAGCCCTCACAAAGTAGGGAGGGCTCCAATTCACCTACCCAACCCTTCAGCACCAGCTGGGGAGCCCCAAGAACAAGCTCTCTCCACTGCCTTTCCCATTCTGAAAACAGGGAACACTGGCAGAGAGCCTAGCCTTGTCATGGGAACCTGGCTGCAGGTTCCCAGCCCCAGCTAGATTTCTCCTCTCCCTCAGAGCCAACAGTGAACTTCTGTTTGGTCTGGGGTAGAGTAACTCAGAACACTTCAAAAGTATTCTGAATTATAGCTGGGAGCTGCACTTCTGTCTGCACCCTTATGCAATGTCCACATGAGCATGGATGTTTGGTTCCCTGAACTGGCACACCTTGTGGTAGCTCAGGGGTCGGCAACCCCTGGCATGCATGCCGAACGTGGCACATGAGGCCATTTTGCTTGGCACGCCATGGCCAGCCCCGGCTCTAGGTAGCTGCTGCCAGTGACGGAGTCCGGGCTGCTCTGAGCAGGGCTTGTAGAGTCCCAGCTGCCTGCTGGGAGCAGCCCGGGATCCTGGCTGGCAGCAGCTCCCCAGAGCTGGGCCCGGCTACAGCCAGGAGGCTCCAAACAGCTGTGCCAGGCTCCGGCATCAGTTCCACACTGGCACGTGCAGGCACACCTCAGAGTGGGCGGTGGGGGGGCCTGAGGCAGTGCAGCCCCGGTCTCTCCCCCACTCCTGGCATGAACAGCTGCGCCAGGCTCATCACCTCCATGCCAGGAGCAGGGGAGAGACCGGGGCTTTGCTGCCTCAGGCCCCACCCCCACTGCCCGCTCCGAGGTGCGCCTTCTGGTGCCAGTGTGGAACTGATGCCGGAGCTGTGCAGCCTGGCACAACTGTTTGGATCCTCCTGGCTGCAGCTGGCCCCGGCTCTCAGGAGCTGCTGCCAGCTGGAATCCCGGGCTGCTCTCAGCAGGCAGCTGGGATGTTGCAAGCCCTGCTGGGAGCAGCCTGGGATCCAGCAGCTACAGAGCCTGCACTGTGGGGCGGGGGCTTTGGGTGGGGGGCAAAGGGCAGTAGGGATGTGGGGCAGGGACTTTGGGTGGGGGGCAAGGGGCATGAGCAGGGCATCCTGTCATGTACCCCTTGCCCTCATTTTGTTTTTCTGCCATGCCAGCACACTGGCACCTTCCGAGGTAGGCACTGTGGTGTTTTTTGGCACTCTGGCCAAAAAAAGTTGCCTACCCCTGTGCTAGCTAGTTGTTCCCAGGGAATGCCTGTACCATGTGCCCTCCAGTATGCGGCAGGTTACCCCAGGTGGGGTAGAGGAGGCTGGGCCCAGCACTGGGCTGCCCCAGCAGCCTTACCTGTGGTCCTGGGGGTCCCCTGGGGCTGCAGCAGTGGAAATCCTGCCACTCAGAGCCTTGCTGGCAGCCAGAGTAGCTTCAGCTGGCCAGGCTCCGGTTTTTAGCAGTGCATGCTGCCCCCATTTGCGCTGCTCCATTTCCTTTTTTGTGTGGGTGTGACAGGAGCATCCCTCTCCAAGCTGGTGATGTCCAGGCCACCTCTTCTATGGCAGTCCAGCCTGGTCTCACCTACCATGCCTTTGATGTTAAGAGATTGAAATATAATGCAGGAGACTGCCCATTTTTGTTGCCCTGGTGCCTAGGGCCAAATACATGGCTTTGTTCCATCCCTACACCATGTCCCAAGCCTTGCAGATGGCATCTAAAATTACCTTACTCCTCCAGCCTCTCCCCCAGCTGTATTGATCCTTCACTAGACCACACTTTCTCTTAAACCACAGGCTCCTAACTGAACCCCTGTCATTTAGACCACAGGCTTCTCACTGCCCCTTTGGCCTTCTCTAGACTTTGGGTCCTTCCCTGGGACTCCTTGTTTCTTCTCCCTGGGTCACTCATTCACCCTCAGCCCTTCTGGAACTTAGGCCATGCTCAATAGGCCCTAGCCCCAATGTTATTTCTTTGGGCCTTGAAGGCCACCACTAGTCCCATGGTTCAACTCCCTAACCTGGCTGTATAGCTCAGGGAAGTCCCTTGCCTCAGATTTGACTTCGGGATGTTCAAGTCCTCTCTCAAAGTCTGGCTTTGTCTCACTGAGACATCTCTAAGGCCTAGTCTAAGCTTCCTCAGGGCTTCAGCCTGCCTCACTGACATTGGCCCATTTCCTCTTGCTTAGCTCCTCTTCTCACACTCCACTTGGGTACCTGAGCCATCCTGGCCCTATGGCTGTACCCATCCTCCTTGCTTTTCTGTTGGGGTGTGCTCCCCTGGACTTCCCCCTCCACAGGGTAACCCACAACGGGGCTGAGGCTTTCTGGTGCCCCATCCTTGTCTTTCACTGGGGAGGCACAGGTGTGGCATTGTCTGGGGGCTACCCCACAACCAGCAGTCCTACCACATCACTCAACCCCAGCAGGGTGCAGTTTCAGGTCTTACCCATGACCAAGGACCCTTAAACCCTGTCCTGGAGCCCTGTTCTGTTCTTCTCCATGGTGCCCCTGCACACAACCAAGGTTATTTTTTGTACTCTGGCCCCTGTACCATCACCAGCCTGGCCTCTTCCATCCTGACTTCCAGGTGGTCCCCAAGAACCTCCCTTCATATGGGCACAGGTAACCTTATGACCCCTGTGGTCCTGTACCCAGATTGGGCCAGTCAGGGTGCCAGGCATTCCACAGCTCTGGCCCACCCCTTTCTGTAGGCCCTAGCCCTTTAGGTCCCTCTGACTCCTGGCCTTGACCAGGCCAGCTGAAGTGGATCTCTAGCCCCTATGGTCACCAGCCCTCTCTCACACATATCCAGGCTGTCTTTGCTAATACTCCACTCTTAAGATAGACCCTGGCCTCATCTTCTGGGGTTCAATAATGATCTCTCAGGCACCTTTCTTCTCTAAAGCATGGTCTTAATCTTGACTCCATCTCTGGGCTCTCAGGGTTGTTCTCTTCATTTCTCTTGTAGCCTTCCTCCCTGGTCAGGCAGGCCCTGCTCTCTGCTGGATAGCTATTTCTTCTCCCCGTCCAGGGCTGAGTATAGGCAGCTCCCATACTCTCCCAAGGAAATGCTCTCTGGTAGCCATGGGTCTGAGCCCTACTAATCCCCCCATAGTGCCAATCACGGGTCCTCGCTGCCCCTTCCTCCAGGTAGTTTTGGGACCAACTCCAAATCCTGGTCCTAGCTGCCCTAGGCTGTGGACCTGGCTGATGTTTCCTGAGGCATGGCCCACTTTGCCATTCTTGTGCAACCCTGCTTGGGCTGGGGACCCCCCAGGGTCCCTTGGAGCCTCCTCCATCCCCATGAGCTCTGACCCTTACCTCTTAGGCTCTCTGTTCTTACTTAGTCATTACAATCTTTTCCAAGGGCTAGCACACCCTCTTTTGCATTGATAAAGGAACTCCACAGCAGCCTGACTCCTAAGTTGCAAACCTTTGACTGAATAAGCAGTCACTAAAGGCACTAATATCCACCACCTGGTAGCCTGCTAAGTGGATGTTGCTCAATAAAGCTAGTCCTCCCTGGGATCACTTCCCCAAGCAGGCAGGCTGACTTACTTTCTTGGAGCAGGGACCAGCAGTGCCCTGCTCCTGAATGGTCCTAGCTGGGAGATGTCTCCCCTTTGGCTTCCCAGAGATAACTGCCAGCCTAACTCTTCAGGCCTGTGCTTATATTTGGCCTGGGTCCAGCCCTTCTCCAATCAGGTATCTTCCCTTTAGTCAGGTGACCACCTGATTGGGCCTGCACCCACCTGCTGGCTGCTCTGTAGCCTGACTGCTCTACTTGAATTGGAAGGTACCTCAAGTGCCCTGCCACAGTGGGTTTTTTTGACCACTGGATATCCAGGGGTCAAGCTCCCCCCCTTCCTCCCTCTCCGCCACTGCTCCCTTGCAGTGTGCATAACAGGTGAATGTACAGTCTGTGGTACCACAGATGGGTCTGTGGTACCACATATTGCATGGCCAGGCTCATTTGGACACAGCCCAAATTTGCAACTTTAAGTTCACGTGTAGCTTCATTCATATCCCATTCTTAAGGATATGCATGGACTTAAATGCCTTGGTGAATCATGCAAGATGTAAGAAATTATTGTGGGTGATATCTTTTATTGGATCTACTGCATATGTGTGTTCAAATGATCTGAGAGAACTCTCTTGGATTTGTTTTCCTGGTAGAAAAACTTATCCAGAGACCCCTAAACATTTAAATACTGAACCTCTCAGGAATAGAGAACTTCCAGTGTTGTGTCACTGGGGGGCCCTGTGATGCATCTCAGCCAGCTCTGTAGGCTCCCTTAGTCTGCCTGGAGACATATGGCAGGAGTGCACAGAGCAGTCCTGATTGGCTGATCCAGAGTGCTCAGGGTCAGCCTGTGTCTCTCTGCAGCACAATGTGGGGATTACAAAGGGAGTGTGTTCTATTCTCTGCTTGGCACGAAAAAAAAAACCACTCTGGGATGCTAGAGGACTGTGCTATACCTTCTCTAAGGATGGAAAGCATATAGACATTCACTCTCCCAGGAGAAAGTCTTCCAAGAGCAATTTAACCCTAGTTGTTGCTGGGTTATTTTTCTCCTGGAGCAGCCATTTTTGCTCTGGAAGAAAAATCCTGAACATCTGCACACTTGTGGTTTCTATTAGGAGAACAGCTACCTGACAAAGGGTACTATGAACCACCACAGCTACAAAATGACTTCAACAATACCAATACCTTGATGAAACATGGCCATTATGATCATATTTCTATTTTTGATAAAATGACCTTGTTCTGACAGATGCATCATTAGTTTTGGAGGCAAAACAAAGGCAAAAATTAAAATAGAAGTATTGACTATATGAAGCCAAAAGTAAAATTTCACTCTTCTAAATGCTTGTATGTTCATGGAGGGAAGAGGTTTTACCATGTAAGTATTAATTCTTTGACTCATGGCAGTATTCCATTTACCATTGATTTAATGAAAAATTGTCACTTTTGATTATGTGACTCAAAAACATTTGAAACATATATGATTTTTCTAAAACCTTTAGAAATCTAATTACAAGAGTATGGGTGTCATTTTCATTTTGAATTTGTTGTTGCTTGTGTTTACTTCAGCGCATAAAACTATACAGCCAAAAGCTTAAATAACTGTTTCAGCCCAAGAATACAAACTGAAACTGAACAAAGAAATTATGCTGTTATCAAGAGAGTTGAGAAATGTGTATTGTAAAGGGCAGCGTGTTATGGTACACGTACAAATGCTCAAGTACAGCCTTCTTAAACATTGTACTCTGCACTTAAAAGTCAAAAAAGCACAACCTCTCTGTGAGATATTGACTGAAAACTACACTAAATTGTTTGTGCCACCTTCAATTCGCTAAACAGTAGCTCTTAAATATTTTTCTAATAAGAATCATAGATCCAGTCTGCAGCATACTAATGAGCCTAAGCATAGCAATTACATTTTGCTCTCCATTTCAGATTAAATGACTATCTATTTATCTATCTAGATGCTACATATGGCCTTCGCCACTATGGTATCCTAGTTTTCAAAAATAGAAATAATAACAATAATAACGCACCGTATCTTTCCGGTTAGCTACAACTCTATATGCTTTGTTAGGCTAATGACAAATAAAATGCCTGAATCTCAATGTTATGGTAGCTGTTTTATGAGGATAATCAACTTTCCATGCATCTGTACTGCCTTCCACAGTGGAACAGAGAGAACAAGAAGGCTTTATTAAGTTTAGCAACTTCAGCAACAAAAGTTTGAGAGAGAAAAGTAAAAATTATAGAAAGATAAAATAAAATGAGAGAGTCAAGGTATAAAAGTATTAGATCCGCTTGGGAATTTTTTTGCTGAATGATTGTTCCAGTGGAAAATATCCTTTTCACAAAATCAAAAATTTCCACAGGTATCTTCCATCTCGCATGATTATCCCCAAATTTAAATTTCCTATTAAGAAGACTAAAGCGAAATCTCTCCAGGTGCATCCCTGGTAGATTCAGTCACTATCCCTCTCTCTCTGAAGGCAGAAAGTGAATTGATAAGAGCCTTCTCTGTAGGCTGCCAGAGGCTGAGTGCCCCAATTTACTTTCTCCTTGGTTCTCCATCTCCCTGTCTCCTGCTAAGCCAGCTGCCAGGGAGCCTGACTGCCAGGGAGGCAAAGAGCCAGGGCACTCAGTCTCTGACAGACCACCTGGAAGACTTTTATCAATTTCACTTCCACTTGCAGAGAGACAGTGGAAATGACAATAGCCTTTCAGGGTGGTGGTGACAAGCCAGGGAATTTAATATCAGGTCTCCTGAACCTGAATTTTTGGTTGTCCTTTCTCAAGAATAAAATTGGCATGTTCATGTTTTTGTCCTGATATCTTATTTTCCTTTAAAACAATATATATTTTTTAGAGTAGGGCATTTCCCTTTTCTAGCCTGCTGTAAAAACAGTGAAGGACCCTGCATACCCAAGGCAGCAAGGAGAATGTGCTCCCCTAAACCTCAAAAATGGGAGGGGAGTTATTGCCAGCCAGTGGGATGAAGAGGGTCACAGAACCTCAGGATGAAGAGATGAAGTCATGGGGAGGCATCTCCTGAGCTGGTGGGCTTAGAAGAGGGGGGCTCAGGTTAAGCACTGGCCTCTGCATATCTAGGAAAGAACATATGAGATCTGTCCTTCTCTTATCAGGAATGAAATATTCCCTCAGTGCCAGATTACACAGGGCAGGTGAGTTTTACCATCTTCCCCACAGCAGCTCAGGGATCCAGTAGCAGTAGGTCATGACTTGCTGCAGCTTAGCAGGCACTAGCAGCCAGTACAGGCGCTCTTTTTATCCCCCTGCTTCCACCCCCCACCCTTTACCTTTTGTTTTTCCTTTTTTTTAACCTATTTATATTTTCACTACATCCTCTCACACTTCGAGCTTCTCTCATTCCTGTTGTCCTGATCTCCAACTATTTCCTTTTTCACAGACAGCATCTTTTCCACCTTGTATTCTATCACTGTAACGTTTCCCTTTAGACTTTTTCCCCTCCTCTCTCCCCCCTCCCCTCTCTGCTTTACCTTTTGTTTTTCTAATTTCTACCTATTTACATTTTCACTGACATCCTGCCACACTTTTAGCCTCTCTCATTTCTTGGAGTCTCAGAACAGCAGAGACTCCCTCTGCCTGATGAGGGATGACTGCACCCAAAAGCTTGACAAGAACTTTTTTCCAACTACTCAGTTGGTCTAAGAAAAGATATCGCATCTACTCAAAGAACCTTGCTTACCTTTGATCCATAGCTTTGGTGCCAATTATGTGGGGGCCTGAGGGCCCTGGCCTCCCATCCTTATTTGGGTGGGACAGTCCCAAAATGGGAACATGAAGTCCCAGTCCCAGGCTGCATGACTCCAGGACAGCATTTATCTCAAATTCCGGTATTGTGCAGGGATCTGGGTTTTCCATTCACCACAGAAAAATGTAGGAAATGGTAGGTTTCCCTGTGCAGGCTGGAACAAGGGGCTGTGGGGAGTGGGATACAGGGGGTGCCACATGCACGTGTGCATGCGCACACATGCATGTGGCCAGCAATACAGCCCCAGGCAGCAGTGGAGGGCAGTTCCCCCAGCTGCCTGCAGGTAAGTCTATTGTGGGTGGGGATCAGATGGAGGACCCCTGGTGAGGGAGGGAGTGGGGCAGGGGCTGGATCTGGGGGCACTGCCCAGACAGGGTGGTGAATGGAGCCCAGGGCCAGGATGGGGTGCAGGATAGAGCCACAGGAAGCTGGAAGGGAGGCAGCAGGGCAGAAAGCCCCGAACCCACAGCTGCTGCTCACATCGGAAGGGTATCATCTCAGCACCGCCCTCCCCCCCCCAGACAAATGTAGAAGTCAGTGCCTATGGTCTAGAGTCCAGTTGCCTGAAAAATCTGAGTAAAAGTGTAAATCTAATTAGAAAAAGAAATCCCCCAGAGAACTGAGGAATGTCTTCTTAGGTCTGGCACTATGAGAAGCTGGCCACTTTTTTTGGCCCCTTATGGGAAGGAAAGGAGGGTACCAGCAAGAGACTGATGCCAGGCATGGAGGGGCAGGGCCCAGGCAGTAGACTTCAACTTGGCTGTACTGCGCAAGCTGTTGCTGGACGGTTCCTAGAACTTGGAGGAGGGGCAATCAGGGCAGGGCCCACTGCCAAATTTTGGATTATGGAGTCTCACTGAGGACATGCTTCAGCAGCAGTGAAGCAAGCGGCCACTGCATTAATTGCTGCTGCTGCTCGCTCACCACTAAAGGTGGATCCAAATCTGGTCCACAAGGAGCACTGAAGTCTGAATCCAGCTTGGGTGGCCCAATGAATTCGACACCCCTGGCTTAAGGTAAAAGGCTTGTAGCCTAATTCAACTACAAACCTCCCATCTTCTGGAACTTTTGAAACAAAAGGAGGTTGTGCTAATGAGGGGAGATAAAGTGAAGAGACTTTTTTTTTTCTACGTGAAGACTGGGGATGTGCCCTATCTTTCTTTCCAACTCCCAGATTTTGAAGTAATGTAGGGTTTCTGTGTCCCACAAGGTCACTTACTGAGAACAAGGAACCAGCCATGCTGCTGCTTCCCAGCTCCAGTGGGGTAATGGCATGGCTGGGTGCCCAGGGCAGCTGCCACACACAGGGACAATGCTGACTTCCAGTTGCTGCCATGCCACTGTTGTGATTATGTAGCTGTGGTGGCTGTTGTTGTTTTCGACCCCCTCCCAAGTCAGTGCCTGGAGCAGCTGCCCCAGTTGCCCCACTCTAGTTACATCATTGTACAGCTTTCACATTGCTAGTCTTTTGGTCTATCGCATAAAATTCAGGCAGCATGAGAAGGACACCTTGGATCCATACTCTGCTTCCCTTATCTGTAGAGACTCTGGTATGGGAGCAGCATCAATCACACTTACAGACTATGAGAAAAATTCTGACTCCGTTGCTGTCAATAGCAAATCTCCTGTGAAACAACCTCAAATGAGGCATTAGAAAATCATATGTAGGTCATGAACAACTAAGTAAATCCCACTGGCCTTGAATCAAGCTGTATGAGAACAAGAAAGTATGTTAGTTCTAGATAGAATGAAAAATAAATAATCCTGTTTTGATTAAAAGCAATGGGGGACATCTTGGTCCCCCAGAAGTCAATTGTGGTTTTTCCACTGATTTCAATCAGGCCAATTTCATCCAGTGTTTATAGCTCTCAGAGAACTTATTATATCTTATCACCACTGAAGATTATCATTCTTCATTTCCATGGCAGAGGAAAGAAAGCAGCTTTGTCTGTTTAGCAGGCAATTTTGTAGTTAGCTCTACTGAAGAAACCACTTTCCTGGAAGGTAAAGTCTTATGCAACCTCATTAATAATCACCTGGAAGAAGGAGTACATATCAACAAAGTTTTTTAGGGAACAGGGGTATTGACAGCTGATTTATGAGTAAGGAAACATTAAAAGACCTATATATGTCTCTATTGAATGAGGAGAGTGCTGGCCTTGAAGTAGCTGAATATAAGAACTACCCAGAGGTATCAGAAGCTTGTAAACACTGAGAATGGGAAGGATTTAGTTGAAGGGCTGAAAAGAGGAGTGGTAGGATAAACTTCTGAAAAAGATGCATTTGTGGCTGAATGAAAAATAAAATTTTGACAATGACATCTACTATATAACAGAACAATTTTTCAAGGCTACCCATAAAGCCCTGTCTTGTGGGACTTTGGAAACTAAACTTGAAAAGTACCTTATAATGCAGGGCCAAATCTGCTACAGGCTCCAGTGCTGAGAAGATGACCCAATATATCTTTTTCTTCTCCAATTTCTATAATTCTATGAACTTTCTTACTGTATTTTGAAAACAAAATTCATTTCTGTACATTCAATGCTGCCACTGCCAGCAGTCTTACAAAAGTGGAAAATTCACCACAAAAAGTTTCAGCTGACTTTTATTGCAGTCTTTAGTCATTGTCACATCATAGTCTTCAGGCTACTTGCACCAAAAGGATTTGCTTAGATGCTAGGATTAATAATAGCGGGGAAAATACAAGAGGATGCATGGCTCCCAGTCTCTAGGTGTTATGCAAAATCTTATGCACTTCGGGTATACTGTGTCAGTGGAAAACAATAGTACTATTTCTGCCAAAATTACAGTACAATTACAGTACAATATTATCACCAGGTACTGTCTTGAGAAAAGAAAATAATTGTTACCAAAGTGCTGTTAATGAACAAAGGATCCTCCATCTTGAAATAATAGAGATTTCCTTTCTGAAAATAATTTTTGGATACATTACCGGAAAGCTATGAAACTGTTTTAACAACCCTGAAACCCAATATATTGCATCACTTATACTGTATTAAGGTAGAAAGGCACAGCACAGAGCTACAGAGAGAGAGATAAAGAGAGAAAGAGTTCTTTATTAAAAAGAAGAATAAGTAAAACTAAATCATGAGGAAGCTACTCAAAGGACTAGATATATTGAATTCTTTATGATGAGACGTTGATGTTCATTTACTGCTCAGTGGGTGCACCTACACATGCAATTAAGGTAAAGCAATAAAATCCAGAGCCCTTTGAGCTAAAGTAAACTGCTCCCGGGCGCAACGCCTACATGTGCACATGGGACAGCAGCAATTTGAGTCAGGATGGAGCAGGCCTGGACTGGCAGGGGGCAAAGGAGTCAGCCCTGGGCTCTGGCTGGTGGTGTCAGCTGGTAGAGGGGCTGGCTGGGGCACCAGGGTGCAGAAACAACAGAGCCATGGCCCCTTTCCAGTCATCCTTCACATGTGAATTTCAGTGCAGTAAAGTACTCCATTATAAGATAGCACTGTCCACAACAGTACTATTCTGTGGCAGAGTTAATTAGTTTACTGCACCCTAAGACCTGCACATGTGTAGATTATGACACTTTACTACAGAGCTAATTAGTCAACTGCAGTAAAGTGCATGTGTAGATGCACCCAGTATATTAAGGAGCAACTGCCTCTGGTGAGTGGCAGGTGAACTAGGATTTTGATAAGCTAAGGGCTAGAAAGGACGTATTGTATAATGCCGGACAAATTATTCAGTGTGGAAAAAAATCTTCTGATCAACTTGACTCTTTTCTTGTGTTTACAAACTAACCTTGACTTTTATGTATGAACTCATTATTCTTCTGCATTTGCTGAACAGTTATGCTAATTCCTCCTAATGGGTTGTTTGTGAAATATTGTTTGATCTGTGACGATGTAGAAAAGTATCATTATCCCCATTTTACAGAAGGATATAAGCTCAGATCATTTGATCATCTTTTTCTCTCTGGATAAAATAAGATCAGAGAATACCACAGACCTGACAGTGACGGGGGCACGTAGATAGATAACATGGATTCTGATAAGAGTTTAAAATGTATGGGGTGGAAGAGATTACAGAAATAACAATCTCCCCCTAGCCAGTTGTGGAAGGGGCTGCTTTGTGGAATGTAACATTTAATGCTAGAACTCTGTAAAGGTGCTGAAGTGGTTCTGATGTATATAATTTATAATAATTTTAAAGAAGCTGCAGTCTATAAACTGCAAAATGGAAGAGCTCTGAAAAACAGAAAATCATGGGACAATAGCAATAATTTGAAAAATAGTATCTTCAAGTGATACAGACACCTTTCAAAGCTTTCTCCGATGAAGAAACTTCATACTGAAATAAATACCAATTTTGTACCTAGTCACTTTAACTGATTACATCATATACTATATTTAGAATGTCTCTAGTGTAACCATGGAAACTGCTTTTGCTTAAACTTATACATTATTTCATTCAACATTAGCTGAAGATGTAGAAATGTTTTAGGAATTCCACAAAACAATTAATTTGTCCCTATAAAGAGAGAGTTTTGTGCAGGGTTTGGGATCTGTACAGTACACAGTACACAGAGATGCCAAATTTTTGACAAAGACTGCAGAGAGGTCTGTACAATGATGGAGACAGAATACAAAATGCTGAAGCAAAATGTGGAATACACTTTATACTCTAGTCTACACTACACTTAAAAAAATCTTAATGTTCAGTAGAAGGTGAAAAACTATCCTATCTATTTATTGCATGGTGAAGATGCAACATTATAGTCTGTTGTTTTATTATAACCATGCAGTAATGCACAGACATTCAAGAAACACTCCTGATCAGCATCAGCAGTGCAAAAATAATGTAAGAGCACATTTTAAATGAATAGTCTCATTACAAAATGTATAGCCAATAAACCATCACAGGGAACTTCAAAGGGATCAGACTTTGGAATTGGAATGGCTGAGTTGTACACGCAGGCAGCAGAGGCAGGGAGTGCTTAGGAAAAGGCAGGAAAGAGAGGGCCATTTATTTGGTGGCTCCTGTGGGGGAAATAAAACCTAGCCACACAGCCAGCTGTTAATCATACAACAGCATCCATGGAAGTACCCTTCCTCTCCCCACTCCACAAATGGAGGCAGAGTGGGAGACTTCCTCTGATCCAAGATAGGTAGAATATAGAGAAAAGGGGCCATAGTTAGGTAGGAACCCTGGCAGTAGGACTTTTATATTTGTTTGGACTTCTGTATACTGCCCTACCATCTATATACTGACTGTAAACGGGGCAAGCAGGATCAAATAACATGGGCCATATGACATAGGCCAGTTTGTGCCACTTTACATCATCACATCAGAATGGCAAGAAAGCAGAAGAATCATTAGGAAATCTGGGAATACCGTTTCCTAGCAACAAAGTATTCCAAAGGACAAAATGTTAGCCACAGTTACACAATCCATTGCTTTCACATAACTAAAACCTTAGTGGGCAGCATGCACTTGCTAGTAGAGTAGGAATTTTGTGCCAGATGGCATTTGCATTTATTCAGATTTGTGTTCAGGGCTTGAACCGGGCTGGACTGCGCTACATGAGTTACATGACACTTGTTTTTGAAGATACCATCTAGTTGTCCAGAATTTCAGCTTTCATTAAAATAGTATCAGCCACTACACTCCCTTGTGAGGGGAGTAAGAATTGTACTATTCACAACCAAGCAAGACTGCTTGGCTGGCTCTTTGTATAAAAGCCTGTCAAGTTGTTTAAAAGGGATCTTGTGGGAGTTGCTGTAAGCACTGTTTTGGTCCTACATATGTCTCTAGGTCTGTGTGTGAGGCTTTTGAACATATTTTGACACTGCATTTCATCTTGGGGCTACCCCACTTTGATCATCTGCTCAGAAAGCTACTTTTAAACATGTAAATCTTTGATTCCATGTGAGGGGTACATAGAAAAATAATTTTAAAAAAATCACTTCCACAGTGATCAGAGCAGTGTGAGATATAATTGTGAAAACTGCTCGCACCAAGTCAAATCAGCAACAGAATATGACCATAGTTGAAACACTATTTAATTTCCACTGATGTAAAGTTATTTGAGACATGATCACAAGTAGCTTCTATTGAATCCCAGGGATTCACTGGTACAAGAAAAGATGTTATGTGAATATCTGGCACTATCTTGCAATATCAGAAAGTTACAATAATGCAACTTTTATGAAAAGGCAAGCCCTCGGGAAAACCATAAAAATATAAACAGTGCAACCATTGTAGATATTATTACCTGAGTTTGCTGACAGCCTGAAACAACAGGTTCAATAGATGTTAACTGCTGTGATCCTTTCAATGTTGTTGATCATTTGTTGTCCCTAATGACAGAGAATTTGTAATGAGGAGACAAAGAACAGACTGATTATGCTCAAGTGATATACAGATTTGAAAAGCCATCGATATAAGGTTATGTGTTACCAGTCCAAAGGGAGAGGTCTGTTTTGATGGCTGCAGGGATTGAGCTTGATCCACTTCAAACATATATTTTAATATACTCATTTTTATGCCTAGCTTATTTACAACACTTGACCAAACAAAATCCTGCAAACAGCTTCTTAGCTTGTTTTCAACAATGCATTCAAAAGCTAGGCAAAGCTTAAAGACATCTTGCAATAGCCAGACTTTAAGAATTGTTTGTATATGTTGCGCTAAAAAGCCATTGGATAAAAAAACATATGCAGTCCTTAAACACAGGATCCTCTCTCATACTACTGCCATAACCACTAGGCAGTCATGTTCGTTGTTGAGTTCTCATTTTCTCTGGTTCAATGATTTTTTAACTGTCCTGTGCAAAGTACCTTTCAATAGGAGGAACTGAATGTTCCCCATCACCTCAAAAGATCCTGTGGCCTTGTGGTGAGGGTACGTGCTAGGGAGGTTGAAGAGATGGGCTTGAACTTCATCTTGCAAAGGAGGAAATTGTATAGGTGATTCCCTAGTCTTTAACCTTGTGGACAGAAGGGGTGTGACATAATCATCTCCTCTTTCAGCTACGTTTTGAAAGGAAGGGGTCATCATTGCTCAGAATAGGAAAGAAAGAAGTTATGTGTTTGCCTCCAAGAAGGGGTTCCAGCTATGGATACTGAGTGGAAGGATGCATCTCTGAGTGATAAGTGACATACCTAAGTTCTGGAAAGGGGCAGAATGAAAGGCACAACCGTGCCTCTGGATTGGATGGATTAGTGCCTCCCTCCTTGACATGCAGGCTTTTCTGAATCCTATTGTGAATTTTCTAACTTTCACAATACAGAACATAAAAGTTCAGGTACCTAATTGAGAAATGGGGATTCCACTATGGAGGTCAGGTGCCTAAAAGCCAATCTTTGTGACACTTTGTGACTCTGGGGGCAAATCTACACGTAGTAATTTAAGGCACATTAGCGATTTTTAAGACATATTAAGGGCATGGGTCTACACATGTGCACCCTTAATGTGCCTTAAAATGGCGATGCCTAAATTTAATAACTGTATCAAGCAAGCATCAAATTTAGGCACAATTAGTTAAGGCATCTTAACCCGTGTGTAGACACTGTAAGGCCTCAATGCTATGTGACTGAGCAGGTTCGAGCCAAGCACATGGGGTCTTGCACTGCCACCAAGTGTCATTGCTGGCCGGGCAATGTAGTCCTGCAGGGGTGGGACGCCTTGCTGATTGCCTGGGATTCTGGCATCTTTAGAAGCCCATGCTGGGGCTCCTGCCTGGGACAGCAGGCAGGCTGGGACTGCATCTGCCCCCAGCATCCAGTATGACTTTCTATGCTCTGCCCACGTCTATCCTGGGCAAGCACCTGGCCTCCATGCCAGAGACTGCAGGTGGGAGAGGCAGCATCAGCTCCTGGGGGCTCTGTGCAGCTCAGCCCAGGCAGGCTGGGTACAACATGGGCGGGGACTTGGTCTTGGTTCAGGCAGGCCAAGGAGAGAGCTGAGCCCTCACATGCATTGCACCCAGCCTGCCTGGACTGAGTTGTGCAGAGCCCCCAGGAGCTGACACCGCCTCTCTCACCCGCAGTGTCTGGCATGGAGGCCAGACTCTTGCCCAGGATGGAAGTGGATGGAATAGGGAAAGCTGTTCTGGGTGCTGGGGGCAGATGCAGTCCCAGCCCACCTGCTATCCCAGACAAGAGCCCCAGTGTGGACATCTAAGGGTGCCTGAATCCCAGGCAGGCAGTGAGGCATCCTGCCCCTGCAGGGCTGCATTGTCTGGTCAGCAAACCCGCACCACAGACTGAACTTTGGGCCACTGTGGTCTGACACTGGGGAGGCAGGAACATGGGGAGGGAGTTAGAGCCAGGGCCGGGCCGATTGTGTCTGGGGCGGGGACTGGAGGCTTCCACCCCCTTGGCTGGTGCTGGGCTGCATGACTTGGTTACGCTGCTGTGGGCTTCCAGGGGCCGTCCAGGGTGCTGACCATGGCAGGCTGCCCAGTGAGCTGCGTTAAGGTGCCTTAAGGCATCCACATGTAGACTTGCACCTAAATTGCCTTAATGCAACTTAGGTTAAAGCACATTAAACTTAGGCACACTTAAATTTACATGCAGACATGCCTTCGGTGTTGTAGCATTTAGTTCCTTTGTAGATTGTGGCCTAGCTAGAATATGTTATAGCTCCAAAGCTGGGTACTTAAAATCCACACCCAATCTTTTGTTGAAGAAAATTATTGCTCACCAGCATTAGATTGATTTTCCAAACAAAACAACACTCAGTGTGAATAGATTTTGTAACCAATATATTCTAAGGCACATTCAAGATTGATAATCTCAGAGATACTATTAAAAATGTAATGCCTTTCAAAAAAGTTAATTCTTACCAGCATCCAACAACATGATAGCAATGGGCATATGTAATGGAGAAAGAGATTACCAATGTCAAGGTGCTGGTTAGGAGAATAAAAATATATATAGTTTAAATAATTATATACTTTTTTTACAATTTTGTAATAGAAAAATAGATGACAACTAGTTTTTTTTTCCAAATATTAAAAATACTACTGGAAAATAATATATCACCAAACTGAAACCTTGTATTACAAATACAAGTTTTAGCCTGAAGCAATATTTTCATACAGTCAAATATGAAACCCCTGAAAACAGGGGCTGGAATACACACTTGGAATGAAAATGCAACCTTAACTAAAGCATCTTCTGCATGTTGCTATTTTACTGCATCTTATTCTTACTAATGGTATATGTGGGCTAGAGATGCTCTGGGACCTACATTAATTTGCTAAGCTTAGTCATTAGACATCTCTGAGTCATTTGCATCTTGCTTTAATCCTTCAGTGTAGCACAGACAGCTCCATAGTACCACATAATATGTACCAGCTGAATGGATTCCAATTTATCAGGGAACTGTAAATTGCAAAACACCAGACTGAAACTGAAGTAATAAACCCAGTGATCACTGTCCCATACATTTTAGGTTGTTATTTAAGGCCCTCTGGGAGATCAACACTGTATAACCCATTTTTCAGGATTCCTGCAAGCTATATGAACTCTTTCACCAATACGTAACAACTTGTTTATGATACTGAAGCATAAATTATGGCATCAGCAGGGTCACTGTAGGAGAGAAAATGATGTGGAAACTGTTTGGATAAGGTTTCATTTTTTCCTTCCCTGTTATGCAGGTACTGAAGAAGCATGCAGGTCTTCCCTTAAGGCACCCACAAAATTACTGTAGAGTTATTAAACCCTTTGAGACATTCTTATGGGAAAAAACTTTCCAGATTATATTTTGGTGCATTCACGTATTTTAATTAGTGCCTAAAAATAATCACATAGTGAGCTTCTCTTTCCAGTCATGTGTGAAGTTTCTTTTGTATTAATGTAAGATCAAAGTTACCAACAGGCTGCTGAAGAAATACTTTAAATGGTATTCATAGATTCAGTCACTTCTTGCAAGGCCATGGGGAATGCTCATGCTCCAATGTTTACAGGTAATTCTGTAATGCTTTGGAATAACAATGCTGTTAAAATTAACTTTATCATTTACTTACTGGGGAAATGTTTAATTATAAAAGTGTCTCCTTTCAGTTGAATTTTTTAGGCCAGTTCAGGTGACATTGAGGGATTTAGATATTAATTTGGAAGCTGGTTTCAGAATCTCTTAGATGAGGTTCCTGTGCCTTCAGAATTCATGGCTCATGTTGCAATTTGATGGAACAAACCAGGCAAAAAGCACATTCTTAACTGCTTTTTATGAATAAGGAGCTTTCCTGAATTGGGGCCTACTGTACTACACGTACATCTCTAAAACATAAAATACTGCTCACCAGGGACACCTGACAGAGTGCAGAAATAAATCCAGGTCTTTGACACGCAGCACGAGACATATTCAGCTCCATTCTTGGTCTATACTCTGAATAGAGAATCTGCCGACAAATTAAAAATGTAACACATAAAATAAAGGGCAGTAAATACATTGGTCTTGCCTAATAATGGAGAAGTAATGTATTTTCTGAGAAAACAAAATGGAAAAGGCTTTTTTCCCCCCGCACAGTATTTAAGAAATAACTATTTAATTAATAACAGAATGTTTCATTTAGCATTGTGTACAATGCTAAGAATACACGGTGACAGTTCTACAAGCAATGAGCTTTGTGATCAATATGGTCCTAATTGTGTGCCTGTCTGACACCGTGTTTCAGATCATGCTTCGTTGTCATTTCCCATGCAAACACCCCTGTATTGTGACTTACAGGATACAGCCATAATGAGATACTGACAGTGGCATCATACGCACGCGTGTGCAGCCACCCACCTCCCACCCCTCCACACATACACACACACGCACGCACGTCCCTAGCAAGAAAGTATTGTACAGTACAATGGAGCAAAAGTGATTATGAGACAAGTTAAATTGTCGGAGATATTGTTCATAACAGTTTGGTGGAAACCATTAAAATCCTATTTTTGTTTCTCTCCTAATAGCATCAGCAAGGTATAATATATAACTTCACCGTGTTATAATTCAAATAACTATTGATTTGTGCTTTGGACTCAAAGACTAGCCCATAAGCTTGTTATCTGTGGCAGTTTTCTAAAACACTATATCAAGGGAGGATACTACTTTGACCTAATGGAATTAAACTCTGAATAAAAATTGCCTGTTTGTCTTCTGAAATCTTAAATGACATTACATTTACATAGAGCTATTCATCTTGAAACATCCCAGAGAGCTTGCTCACTTCCATGTGCATGCATTTGTATAACTACAACTAAAACCAGAAATATTTATCATCCCAGAACAGCCATTTTGGGGATGAATTTCAGTAACACATCAATTTCAGAGAGAGAGCAAATAACTTCTCCAGTCAAAATTATAGGGGAAACTTGAGGTGGCAGAACAGAATCATCCAGCTTGGAATATGGTCAGGACATGGGGCATTGGAGTTAACATCCAGGCTGTTAAAAGAGACTACCACATATCTCTAATGAACAAAGATAGCCAGGACTCCCAGCTTTGTACCTTATCTAAGAGATGGTGCTTCCAAAGCCCAGTGATTTGTGACAATGTGACACAGTTTTACTACAGACTCAGAGGGAAGAGCTCAGGCTACTGAGTGTACATACAAACATTCAGGGCAGTTAGGGGGAGGTTAGATCATGTTAAAAATGGCCACCTGATCTAATGTAGTTCACCTGCATGTGGACCTTACATTTAGATCCCTAGTTAGATCAATCTAAACCAAAGCTGTACAGAAGTTCCAGGAAGGGTAGATTGGTCCAAAAAGCCTGACGTAATCTACTTTAGCTGTACCTCAGATATGCACTAAGTTAGATTGGTTATGGCTGGACTGATCTAACTGACCCGTACATGTTTCCAGCACAGCCCCAAAGCTGGGAAAACCAAGCTGCTGGCCCCAGCCCTGGGGATGCGCTTTTCCTCCCCAACCCAGGACTGGGCTATTTTTAGTCCCTAATCCCTTTCCTCCACCCCCAGATGGATAACCCACCCCCTGCAGACTAGCCAGTGTCCCACCCATAGGTTGCCAATACCTCCCCCATCCACTGATCCTGCAAGCCACTCACAGTGCTGGTTTTACTGGCATTTGCCATTACCAGGATCCAATGGAAGTAAATTGGGGTGGGGGGGCAGGTTGGATTGAGGTTTTGGTTCACCGGGGCCCCTAGTGCTGGTGGGGAACAGAGACCATCCCCCACCCCCAGCTGCACAGCCACCAGCACTCCCAATTCTGCTAACCCCATCCATAAAGCTGCCAGCCTCCCTGATCCACCCGCCCCTCCCCACACCTCAATTTATTTCAATCAGGCTCCTGGGACCAGAGAATGCCAGTAAAACTGGCTCTGAGTATAGTTTGTGGGATCAGGGGTGGTTCGGTGGCATTGTGGGGGGACTGGGGATGGTCCAGGGTGGGGGCAATGGCAGGATCAGAGAGTTTCTTTGATTGTACCCCCCTGAATTCCCCCAATTCCCCCAAAGATCCCACTATCTCCTTGATCCCTCCTAGCCCCCATGCAGACCCCACTAGTCCCTCTGACCCATCAAACCCTCCCAGATACTTCCAACCCCCTATGGACCCTGCTACCACTCCCCAATCTTCCCCAACCCCCCTATGGACCCTGCTATCACCCCTAACTCCCTCCTAGCTCCCCCCAGTCCTGCCTGCCCCCTTCCCTACCTGATTTACCTTAGATCAGGGACCGTAACCCCCTGAACTTCTAGCTGTCATGTCTGTACAAAGTCTGAGTGACCAGCAGTACTTTATCAGTAATAGAAAGTAGACTTAGGTGCATAAGTGTGATCCTGTTTCATGCTGCTTGAATCCTTGAAAATTTATTAATGTGTCTACTTTTATTATGTGCTGTCATCTTAGTCTTAAGGCTAAGCAGTGAAGAAGAAGAGAACCCATCTACATTTTGTATTACCATATTTCATGGTGTACAAGTCAATGTGGTATATAAATCAACCTGATTTTTCTGATAAAAAAGTTAGGATTTTCATAGATCCAGTGTATAAGTCAACCTAACAATTTGGATCAGAAATATGGTGTCGACTTATACCAGCTCCTTTGTGCCCTCACTGCAGGCAGGACACCTGGGGGGTAGGCACTGCCAGAGGGGCCAGGACCAAGGTCAGGCTCAGTGCTCATCTGGAGTGGCCCAGAAAGCGTTGCTTGCAGGGGCCAAGCCTGGTGCTGCCTGGGCCATGACAGCTGAGCACCAAGCCTGGCCCCAGCCCTGGCCCTGGCCTTTACGAGCAGCATGATAGAGGTGGGCCAGGCATGCTGCACTCCTCACCACCGTGCATAGCTGGCTATAGAGTGCATGGCTTTCCCCGGTGATGCATGAGTGCCAGCAGAACTGCACACCACAGGGTAGCAGCACCTGCACAGGCTAAAAGCACCCACTGTCTGGAGGCTGCTATGCACCATGGGGGGAATGTGTATGGGGGGGTCCCCACACTCCCCTACCTTTCCTCACGCCCCACACACTCATACCCTCCACCACACCCACACCCTGCCCACCTGAGCTCTGCGTTCCCGTTGCCCCCCTGAACACAGGCTTTATGCTCCCACCAGCCTCAGCCCCACTCTGTGCGCTGCAGCCCCCCTGTCCCTGCCACTTCCTTACCTGATGCCCAGAGAGCTGCAGCAGGGAGACAAGGAGCCACTAGACACTGGGGAAGTTGAATACCCCAGTGGCTGCAGCAGTGGCAATAGCAGCCCTACCTGGAAGCTGTGTGCTGGCCAGACTGGGCCCTGGATATGGTGCATAAGTTGAGGTGGAAATTTAAGGGTCAATATTTGGGCTTGAAACCTCAATTTAAACATTGTGAAATACAGTAACTGTTTTCAGGGACTCAAGCAGGGTAGAAATGGATTGAACTTAGATGCCTAAGTCCAATTACACATCTACTAGGTGGGATAGGATCTATCCCTAGGTGTCTTGCAGAAGTTTTCCATCTAAGCAATGGCTTGATTTATCATTCCTTAGCTGGTAAGCTCAGGCAGGATCATAGCATTTGACAGTATAGTAGAAAACCAATCAACAACTTATATTCTGCACCCTTGCACCTCATTAATATTGTACATATTTAATAGACATGGCAAGACGTCTTATAACTCTTTTCTCTGGTCACTCATATTTTATATGAACTCGACAGCAAGCCTTATTAAAAATCTGTATCAACTTAAAATCAAGTCAACATCATATTTTTTTCCTTTTCTCTTCTCAAGAGTTGTCTGATGTTTAAAAATTGAACAGAGTAGTTGCTTTGATTTTTAAAATGTCAGCTATCCCTAGGTGATTTTTTTTAACATCATAAAAAGTATTGACAATTCTTTTTCATTTGCATGAGGTTTCATGTAACTCAAGTAAAGTTCCATAAATCATATTTTTTCATGAGTTTAAGTCAATAAATATCAGGCTATATTCAGAGTAAAAGGGAGGAAAAGTGGTCCATCTTAAGTGTCAATGTACGAAATAGCTTTTTTCAAAATTAAAAACAAAACTCTGACTGGTCAGTGATATTAGAAGTCATCTGAAATCCATGAAATAGCTTCATGCTGGTATAACAGCCCAAAATATTTTGCCCAGAGGAAAACTAGTGGGAGGATTAATTTCTCAGGTCAGAAGAAATCACTGCAGTATGTAAGCATAAGATTATTCATATTTTGGCAGCTG
Organism: Alligator sinensis; assembly: GCF_000455745.1. Classification (NCBI taxonomy): domain Eukaryota; kingdom Metazoa; phylum Chordata; order Crocodylia; family Alligatoridae; genus Alligator; species Alligator sinensis. The sequence continues at coordinate 2,220,776 of NW_005842072.1, forward strand.
ACATAGATTCTGCCAATAGTTCCATCAGTTACCTGGTGCAAACTCTTTTAACAAATAAAAACATACAGAAACATTTGGAGTGTTTTGGACATTATGCAGGTGGAACATTCAGGGATTGTTAAAGGAAAATCCAGACCTCTAACAGAAGGCCAGTGTGTGAGGCTGCTGTGCAGCTATGTCTGCAGTCAGTTGGAGTAGCAGCTGCAACCCTTCCTTGTTAGTTCTGAGGTTATGCATAATATAGATCTGTGTCCCATCACTTCTCTCTTCACCACCTTTTATTTACCCTTAGTGGGTACATCCAGACATGTGTGGACGTTTGGTTCCCCAGGGACAAGTAGTAGTGGCGCACCTTGCACTGCTACTTCTTGTCCCCAGGGAACACTTATGCCACGCATGCTTTGGCATGCGACAAGTTGCCCTGGGTCATGTAGGGGAGGCTGTGGCCAACACTGTGCTGGCCTTAGTAGCCTTACCTGTGGTTCTGGGGGCCTCCTGGAGTTGCAGTCACAGTGATCCTGCCAGGTGGAGTCTGGCCGGCACCACAGCATGGCTCTGAGTGGCCCAGCTTTATTTTTTAGGGATATCCAGGGGTCAAAAAAAAAAAAAAGTGGAAAAAAAAGCAAATGAGCAGTGCACCCTTACACTGTGGAGAACTCCAGACCATGTGGTATGTGGCAATGCAGTGCCACAAACCGCACAGCCGTGCTCATCTGGGCACACTTAGTGTGGTCTTCTGCACTGCACTATTTGGCTCCACTGCACAACTGTTTTCAGTTCAAACGCTTATGTAAGAACATTGCTCTTCTCTTCGATAGTACTAACTTTACCTTTTCTGGCTGACTCAGAAAGATCCAGAAACAGTGATATGTACAACATACTACTGTGGTCAGCATTTTCAGTGCAAATAAAATAATAAACTTCACAGGCAAAATGAAATTATAGTATTTTACTCACTGTGACTGGGAATCCTTCCTCATCAGGAAAAAATAGTCTTACAAAAGCAATGAAAGAGGAAGCGAAGGGTTTTTAAATGCGTAATGCCATGCACAATTTCATTTTTACAATGTTGTATCCCAGGGAGATCAGGTAATGAAAAAAATATTAACTGAAAAAAGAGATTAAATTATTTTCAAATGCAAGTATCATGGCATGGAACATTTAAAAAATAATTTTAATGCATGAACACCAATAATTTATTAAGAATGATGCTTGTCTTAAGGCCTTATGGCAAGAGCCATTTTAGTTTGACAGCATAAAAACCCTTTGGTCTACTTTGAAATTTAGGATGCAGTCTTTGACTTTGTTAGGAAAGTTGAAAAAGGAATGAATTATTCATATAAATGTTGCCTTAGTAACACTGCAGCAAATAAAATAATGAAAGCTGCCTGCTGTTTTTAAGGAAAGCATAAGTTTTAGTCCAATGGCTCTAGAAGTTAAGCACTTTGTGCATTCTCAGGCTATCTGGCTATGCATGTAAGTGTATAACAATGACATACACCTGCCTCATTCTATATCAATATAGAATTTAATATTTGTAATTATATTTTTTATTTCATTTTAACATTTATGGCTTGGCAAAAATGACTGCCCCAGTAAGTGGAACAGGGCACCTTAAAATGGTCTAGAATGTAGTTTTAGTACATGGAATGTCTTTTTTTCTATTTTTCTTGTTATCAAAATCCTACATAATTCCACAAAGAACCTTTATTAGAAAGGATAGTAAGGTAACAAAGCAAAGCACTTAAAAATGCTGAAGTTAAAATGGTTAATAGAGCCTCTACAAAGTACACATAACAGATGCAGATACATAAACAGACATTTCCAGAGAAGCCCAAATCATAATCAGGGTTAAATCCATGAAAAATGGATTGCACTTATTGAAATCCACAGCCCTCAAGTAGATGCTCATGCTCCCTGTAAAAGAGAGTTAGGCACCTAAAGATGAGGTCCACAAAAGCCAGTGCCCTAAGCAGGGGACTAAGTTAGCTGGTAGGAAATGCCAATAGGTGGAGAGGATCTTAAGCCCCACTGAACAAAGAGGCTTCCACCTCCCCGCCGGCATATGTTTATTTAAAAGCACCATGGAATCTGATCTCCAATCCCAACAACTGTGCTTTCTGCCATGCCCCATGTACATGGCAGGAGGCATAATTTTGGGATCAGGGATCAGAGTACAGCCACTTATTCTATTTCCCAGTGCCATGGGAGCCTGAGGCCATGAAAGCAGGTACCCCCAGCCTGGCATAACCCAGGGCTACCCCAGAGCTGGGGCCAACAATCAGCTGATTGTCAGCATGGACCCTGGGGCAGCTCCAGACATGCCATGTGTTCAATTTAAGGTGCCATAAAACCAGCCATAAAAATGTTCTATATTATATGTGGAATATTTTTATGGCTGTATGGCACCTTAAAATGGGTCCTTGTCTTTTATGTTGCTATTAATCTTTGCATAAATATAATGTAAAGAGGAGTCCATAGTCACATAACTCAGAACTATAGGGAAGCACCTCCACTGATAAAGCATTTAGGATTCATAACCAAGAACTCTCACTTGGAGTTTGTAACTTAAATGCAAGTTTTCTCACAAAACAAAGGTGGTAGGGATAGTGATAGTACCTTCTGCAATAATTTCATAAGAAAGAACACCATGAGGAAACTATTTATAAATATTCTGGGTGCGTCTACATGTTCATTAATGAGCCACTACTACGCATTAAGTTAAGTACTTGGTTAACCAAGTAGTAAATGCACAGTAACTCATGCGACTGCGCAGTAGCGCCTGCACACGAACTTTTCGTGACACTTATCTTGCTGTAGCCTAATACTACTCTGCAGAAGTTTATTAGAATGGTTTTTGTCCAGCATGCTACTGTGCAATGTTATTATGCTACGGCACAGTTAGCATTTCATGTAGATGCCCTCACTTTGAGTGACTGTAAGATTTGTATTTCATACTCTTTGCTATTAACAAGCATTCACGTGAATGGAATTTTTAACATGGTTTCATTATTTAGTTAAGACCAACTTCTGCTCCAGTCACAGAACAGAAACCAGCCATGTGACAGGTGGTTGGTAAGATGTCATGAAAAGTGAATATTTACTATCAGTTTGGGAACAACTTATAGTATGATTTTTTTTCCATAAAAGTTCTGATCATTTGTATAAAATAATAAACAAGTTATAGTATAATATGACTGTCTTTGCAGCATGCTACTTACTATTTAAAGTGAGATCAGTTAAGATGACCTTTAGCACAGGGGAATGTAAAAGTCTTAACTAAGGGTGTGTTTGGTGGCAGAAAAACCTGAAATTATTTTACCCTCTAAAAGAAGATTTACAAAGCTATATTGTATGGTAAGAAGGGTGACTAGGGATAAGTGGTCACCATATACAGTATTAATATATACCGTATCTAGTATTTTTCTCTTCATTGTCATCTAAGATAGAATAAAGTAGTTCAGCATTAAGAAGAAAACTTATGTTTTGTCACTTTAAGCAACACCTTTTAGCGTCAAAGTTGAGGTTGATGTTATAATGTTAATGTTAGTACTCCATAGACACCCTTTGGTTAAAGTATACTTTAAGCACAGTTTATTATTGTGGAAAGATTAATGGATATCAAAATTAAGTATAAGTTCAACTTATCAGGATCATTAAAATAGCCTCATTGTAAGTGTACTGGGTTTGAAATATTCTGGAGTCTGAGTTGGTTTTAGTTGGTATAGTGTGCACGAGAGGGCCCCTAGCAGTAGGTGGGGCAGACTAGTTCAGATGTCTCAGTGTGGCCCCAGTGGTTTAAGTTTGAGCCCTGCTTCAGAGTCATGGGAAAGATGCCCCCAAGGCTGCTGAGGCCAGTTTTCATGGAAATCCTGGCCCCATGCTGTCACAGCCCTGCTGCTCCTGGGGTCTCTAGGGAAACCGTCTACAGTGACATGGGCAAGGGCTGCTGGGAAATGGAGTCTGCTGTGGGCCTGATCCAGCCCATGGGCTGGACTTTGCCTGCCCCTAGTTTATAGGCTGGATCCAGTGTGAGGTCAATGTGTGGACTCAGTCCATGGGTGTGATTCCACATGCCAGCCACTAAGTAACTCCATGTGCTAGCACAATCCAGCCTGCAGGCCTTATCATCTGGTCCACAGGGCTGCCTACAGTTTGACAATTTGGTGGAGGGGAGCAGTGGCAGCATTATTTGCTGCAGCTTCCAGAGCCACAAAAATTAATGCTGCCACCATTCCCCCACTACCAAATTTCTTGACCTGTGGAGAACCCTAGGGGCCACATTAAACAGTCCTGTGGGCCAGAGGTTGAGCACTACTGGGCTAAGGTACTATCTCTTCCCATTCCCAGGGATGAATGGACCAATGAAGCAGGGCCTGCTGTCCTTCCATGTGTGGGACAGATTCAAGTCCACTAGTTAACAGAAACACTTTAGTTTGGGTTTATTTACTTATTTATTATTAACTAAATAGCAGTCAGGCATAGTACAGACAAGGGCCTTTGCAAGTGCCAATATACAAATTAATCTTAAGTGTTGTATGTAACCTCCTGTTATGCCAGTCTACAATATCTTCTGGGCTCATGACAGCTGTTGGATGAAATCATGCTTAACTGGCCTGTTGCATCTATGTTATAGACAACTAGGAGGTGTGCCAAGATCACCAAACTCACTTTGGTTATTGTAAAGTTGAACCCATGTCTCTAGAAGTGAAAACCTGGTTTGGCTTTTCCAGGATCATGCTTTTAAAAACATTCTTCATAGCAAATAAAAGTTTCATTAGAGGTTGGAAAAATAAATTGGTGAAGTGACAGATTCTATGATATGATGGAAGCTCAATTATAAGTGGATAACATAATATAACAAGTGCAGATGAAATCCTATTAAGGTCTGAAAATCCAATATCTCATCTCCCTGAGTTTTAATTGATCTTTACACATATTGTCATTGCAGTCAAATATTTGAGATGATTCCTGTACACATAAACAAATGTAAGCACATTAACTCTGTTAATAATTTTAACAAGTAATTTGTATTTCCCATTAGACTGTCTTACATTTTGCTTTACTATAATTAAAGATATCATCAGTGATAAACTTAATGTGTTGTTTAAAGTTTGCCTCTTTATAAGATTTGCTATTATTATTAACTGCAGGGTGATAAGATCCACCTATTTCCTCATTAAAAAATTAGATATTTATGTCTCCACAGAATATAGATAGGACATTCAGGTAGGGAAGGACTGTTGATTCTTTTGTAAATCCAAAATAGAGGGTTTTTTTAAAGACTCTTGATTGGTGGAAAGCAAAGCAGGTTGGCTGTTTCAATCTGCTCTATGAAGTTATTACTGTCTCCCATATTGTACATATTTCAGTTGGCACAAGATTGCATGCCTTTGTGCCTTCTTTAGTAGTGATGGCTAAGGAGATCTTTTGACCACAATGAGGATGAAACATATTCTTCATCAGCCAAAAGTGGTTTCCCTTTTGGGAGTACGAAAAAACTACTGAAAACTAGAGAGTTTTTGAGGGTTTTTTTTCATCTTTTAGAGTCTCTAAATCCAGACAACAGTGGCTTAAAAAGAACTCATTCAAACAACAAATGGAACGTAGGAGACATGGAGCTCAAAATAAATATTTTGTAAATATGTTACAAAGAAATCAACACAATAAAAATCCTGTATTTTATCCATTTTTTTCTTTGTGTTCCCTTTAAAAGCAAATGTGCTCTGGATTAGCTTTTGAGAGTATTTTATTAGTTTTCGAGAAAAGAAAGGGAGCTAATATCCAAATTTCCAATCTGAGGTTTCAACAAGTTGCTTGTGGTACAAATGTGGCATTTGGGGTGTCCGTTCAGATACATGCAGTACAGCCAGGTTGTAAACAAAAACAACTTTTAACAACAACTGTGACCAATCCATTGCTTTAGGTCATAAGTAGTACAAATATTTGACTCATAACCAAACATCTGAAATTACCATGCAAGCCTGAAAAAGTATTATTGGTAAGCAATATTTCCATTTTTGTTTAGGTTGTATACAAAGGTGATATCGGTAAATAACTTGGTAGACGAAAAGGTAAACTTTCCCACATGCAGAATTACAAATTCACTGTCATTTCTTTAGCAGATGAAGTTCTTTGGGTAAATATGATACATTTTATTAGACCATCTAAATAGTTGGAAGAATTGTTCTTTGCAAGCTCTGGGGCACAAACACCCTTCTTCAGGCAAAGGGAATGTCTTCTGGTTTTTTGTGTTCTCCTGGATGGAACAGAAGCCAATATGCAAAATGCAGGTCTGTGAAAATGCAAATGTGTGGCAGTGAGGATCAGAGGGAATGGGAGACAATAAGTGTGAGACAGGTAGGTGGGGAAGGGGGAATGTTCATCTGGTGATAGAATGTAGCTGGTAAAATGCAGACAGGTTACTTGGGGTTATCAGATGTCAGGCAGGTTATAATGTGCCATAAATCCAATGTCTATATTTAGTCCATGTTTTTTTTTGCATGGAGTAGATTTATGAAGTGAAATTTATAGGCTCGTTTATGAAAGGTATTATTTAAATTCCCTTTGAGGATTAGAACTGAGAGACTGGAGAGAGAATGGTTCTCTTGTGAGAAACGTGCACCCACAGGTAATTGGATATTTTTGTCTTTGATAGATTTCAGTGTGCATTCATTCTGGTACGCAGTTGCTGTTTAGGTTCTCTTACATATTTTCCATCCATATGGTGCACTGGATGAGATATATTACATTTCTGGAGGTGCAGATATAAGGTGTAGTTATTGTGGGAGTGGTGGAGATGGCAGTGTGGGAGTGGCAGGTTTTACATTTCTTCTCCTAGCATGGTCTGGATACATTCAATGTGTTTTGGGCCATAAGATGTTTGCTTCTGGAAATAAGATTTGTGAGGTTTGGTGCTTGTTTAAAGGCTAGGATGGATGGTTCTGGGAAGATCTATTTAAAAATTGGATCTTCTTCTAGGATGGGTTGGAACTGTTTGAGGATTTTCCATATGGGTTCCAGGGAGGGATGGTATGTCATAAATAATGGTGTGCAATTCATGGGGATTTTCTTTTCGTACTGGTTCTTTCAGAAGTGTGATCTCTCTCTTTGGAGGAGTGTCCTTGTTGAGTAAGGCCCTTTTGAGACTTGCGAGGTGACCATTGTGAGTGTTCTCCTCAATGCAAATTTGATGGTATTGGAGAGCTTGACTGTTTATTACAGCTTTCTTGATGTGTTTAGGGTGATTGATGTCTATGTGAAGATATGTATGTTGGTCCATGGGTTTCTTGTATATAGTTTGCAATTTAACCATTCTGGATAGTGATCATAGTGTCTAAAAGGAAATGTTGGTGCTGGTGTATTCAAGAGAGTCTGATGGAGGGGTGATGGTATTGAATTGGTGATGGAATTCAATCAGAGATTACAGGTTTTCAGCCCAAATGATGAAGATGTCATCTATATATCTTAAGTATAGAATCGTTTTGATGGTGCAGTTCTCAAGGACTTTTTCTTCCAAGTGGCCATAAAACAGTTGGCATATTGTGGGGCCATTTCGGTGCCCATAGCTGTGCCTATGTTTTGGAGGAAGTGTTGGTTATTGGAAATGGAGTTGTTGTGTGTGAGGAAGTGTATAAGTTCAGTAATATCTCTAGATCTGTACTCTGAGTTGTAATCTTGCTCTTGTAGATATATAAGGCAGGACTGGATGCCATCTTGGTGTAGGATGTTGGTATATTAGCTGGTAACATCCATGTTAGCTAGGAGGATATTGCTGGGAAGGTTGTCTGTGTTTTTAAGTTTTCATAGAAAGTCTGTCATGTCTTGGACAAAACTTGCTCTTTGGGTGACAAGAGGTTTTAGGAGGGATGAAATGAAATCTGATATTTCCTCAGTTAGGGTTCCAAGGTAGGTCTGCCTGGTTTCCCTTGTTTGTGGATTTTAGGACCATGTAAAAAGTCCCCGGGTTGGGTAGTGGGGGGATCAATTTCTGTAGTTTTTCTTGTAGTCCAAATGGAAATGATGCAAAGGTGGTTATGAGTTTTAAGGTGAAAAGGGGAGTTGGATCTTCCTCTAGTTTTTCATAATAGGTGGTGTCAGAGAGTTGTCTGTTGGCTTTTTTTATGTAGTCTTCACAATTAAGGATATCTCGTCCAGTACACTAAATGCCCTGATGGAAAACATGTAGGAGAAGCCGAACAACAACTGTGTAACAGAATGAACGCACTTCAAAAATCTATCAAAGATAAAAATACCCAATTACCTGTGGGTGCACACTTCTCACAAGACAACCACTCCCTCTCCAATCTCTCAGTTCTAATCCTCAAAGGGAAATTACAAAACACCTTTCTTAGATAAACCTATTAACTTCACTTCATAAATCTATTGGATACAAAAAATCATGGACTGAATATAGGCCTTAGATTTATAACACATTACAACCTACCTGACATCTGATAACTCCGGGTAACCTCTCTACATTTTACCAGTTACATTCAATCGCCAGGTCAATATTCCCCTTTCCCCTCCCCTCCACCTAGCTGTCTCACACAGCCTCTGATCCTCACTGCCACACATTTGCGTTTTCACAGACTTACATTTTGCATATTGGCTTCTGTTCTATCCAGGAGAATACAAGCAGACTCTCCCTATGCCTGAAGAAGATTCTTTGTGCCTGAAAGCTTTCAGAGAATATTTTTTCCAACTATTTAGTTGGTCTAATAAAAGATATCACATTTACCCACAGAATATTGTAATTTCTTTTTCACTTGTGAGGGTTTGTCTTGATTTTATTTTGAGATATGAAGTGCTGATTCCCCAGAAAGCAGCACCTCCTACTACCCCGTTGCTTTTCTCAAATACAGAGGAGATGATTTGAACCTTAATTAGGACTACAGTCACTTCTTATCATGGAAGGCATTAATAACTAAACCCTTTACTAATGAGATTTCATACCTCAAAAACTTTCACTTGACATTATTTTGATGATACCTCAAGACTTCTTACAATAGACCAAAGTACTGTAAAGATGGCATAGACAAATGATAGAATGGTGATCTCTTGTTGCATTTGATTGTTCGGAGTAACAAACCTGTTTGCCTCTTCAATCTGTTAGACGTCCATCAACCATTCTCTATAATTTATATTACTCAAATTATTGATAGTAAAACAAATTTAAGTACACCATTAACTCAGAACTATTTAAGTATTTATGCTGCAATCATTTTGTATTGATTTTATGTAAACTTGTGACAAAACACAGATTGCACTGCCTAAAGAGGACTTCGGGGACTTCCTAATAAATTGCATTTCAAATCTTTAATGGAGTGTTAGTAATTATCAGATCCAATATGATTAAAAGCAATTTAAAAATTAAAAAAGAGGGTCAGCAGAATGATATATTTCAGTTTCTCTAGCAAATTGTATTCTATGCAGCACAGAAGGTGTTTAACATATATCTTACCAATTATACTGTTCAGTGATAACAGTGGCTGCTAATTTGCCCCATTCCCAAACAATAAATATATGTACAATCAATAATACATAATAACTTACATACAATAACATATATAATGCATAATGTAATACATTATTTTTAGAACTAAAGTCTGTCATAGTGTCATAAGCATTATTAAAGTTTAAGATTCAGCTTTGATATGGTCAAATGCATAGAAGATGACTGCGTCACAAACTTGCACTTCTTTTTGATAATGTCCAGATAAAGTGAATGTAACTAGGCAAATAGTAGGTAAAAGAAAAAATAAATGGTATAGGTATATACCAATCACAATGAGCACAGATTCCACCATTTAAAGAGCCACTACAAGAGGGTGGCTATGCCAATTTTAGGATGTTGGTTAGGGGTGGGCAAAATGGAGCCCATAGGCTGGATGCAGCCCGCCAGGTTGCATCTGGCCTGTGGGGCCCCTAAAAAAATTTAGAAAACAAATATTTATCTGCCCCTAGCTACCCGTCATGCGGCCCTCGATGACTTGCTAAAACTCAGTAAGCAGCCCTCTGCCCCAAAATAATTGCCCACCCCTGATGTAGGTCATGCCAGTGTACCAGATGTTCTCATTAAAAAGTAGACAAAGGCTATGGAAGGGCTATGTGTACTAGTGCTGCCTTAGAGATCATGAATCATTAGACCACATGCAGAAAATAGAAACCATGGGTAAAATGGAAGCCAAGTAAAACAGAGTCTCTACATGAATGTATCCAAGTACAGCACATGTATGGCCTAATCTTTCCTCTGTGTTGTAGCCATTTTACTTTACATTCTCTTAGCACTTCTTATTTCTACTTGAGTACAAGAGCTTGATGATAAGAACTGTGCCCAGATATATGAGAATCACTCTGTTTACAGTTTCCCCTTAGCTGGAATGCCTTTAGTAGTTCTTCCAAAGCACTTCTTTCAGGCTCCAGCTGCAAAGAAGCAACTGATTCTAGGAGACTGGATTTGCAACATCTAGAGGCAACGCTGGGAAAGGATTCTACTTTTTATTTCTTTTCCTGCAGAACCTTTCACATTTGCAACATCCTGTTACTTATATGACAACTGTTAATTATTCCTTATTATGTATATTGCAGTAGTATTTACATGTCCCAATCTTGGATGAAAACCAGTTCTCCTACATTCTCATCCAGTTTGTTTAACTAACTTTTCCATTTATCCCTGCTCCTTTGCTACTTCCTATCCTTTCCCTTCTATGTCTACATTCAGACAATCTTTTCTCCACTTTCTGCTTTACCTATCTGACTCCCCAAATCTTTTCCCCAATCTACTCTCTCATACCCACTTTTATGCTTACTACAAAGATTTATGTATTTTCCTCTCTCCTCCTTGCCTACAACCTTCAATCTTTTTACCCCCTTTCACTCTCTGTATTGACTACTGCTAGCATCCACAGCAAGAACTGCTCAGACCCATAATAAATTTCAGCTAACCCATCTCTTCTTGTTCTTTCCATCAATCTAAGCTGCTGCTTTGTATCAATTTCTTCCCTGGGGAATGATTTGCCCTTTACTTGGCCCCTATAACACTGTTTGAGCAACCGTATTCCTATCAAGTTTAATCATCTATCTTAACCATTTATAGTGCTCAGGTCATTACAGAATGTAGGAACTGTTACTCCTTTCTCTAGATCACCACTTACAATTAGATTTGCTTCCTTAAAACTTAATCCATTAATGAGATAGCCTTGTGCACATATTCTTTTTCTCCCTCCCACTGTGATGAAATTAAAATTCCTAGCTTGACACAGACAAAGAAACAAGGGAGAAGTCCACACTGGCCAACAAAATGCAGGGAGACTTTCTATCATAGACATTTTCCACATCAGCAATCCAAATATTTGCAGATGCACTGGGTCTGATTCCATGCCCACTGAATACTTTCCATCAGCTTCAGTGGCCACTGCACTTATTAGTTATAATTGACAAGAAGGTAAGAGTATGAAGCAAAAATACTTGAGATCTCTGTCACACATTATTGTTTTTATCCATCTTGTAAGTAGTATTACACTTGTGCATGATAACTTACTCTTAACTATGGGAATGTTTCTAGAAAACACAAAAACTAATAGTGACACTCCAAACAGCTAGAAAGAAACACAAACATACGGTTAAAAACACACAGGTAGTTTTATTTGCTGTAGATTCTACTTTAAATCAGATCATATCCATGTGAGAAGGAATACTTCTTAGATAAATCTAAAACTAGGCGGTGATTGATTGGTGAAAAACAATGATATAACTTAGACTTTATCTTGCTTTCCAATGCCCTAATCACAAAGCTACGCATGCATTCAAGTAATAAACCTATTGAAACACAATTTGACTCCCAAGACCATCACAAAAAGGAAGGACTACAAATGAACAGGTATTACAATGCAATTAGCACTATTAACCCTTTGTCACAGCAGCAAATCAGGAGTTTCCACTGCTAAGAGTTCCTTAAACATGTCTGGTATTGGAAAATTGACTTCTAACAGTGAGGAGTTAACACTGTGGCAATCTTATCCTTACAGATTTTTAACAAGCACCAGGTGGTAAGATCTATTTATATATCATATGTTAGTAATAGGAGCTCAATTTGTAAGATATAATATTACATTTCTTGAATGAATATACTGAACAGAATATCATGACAACTGTAGCTGCAATAACATGATGAAATATATTAAAATTAGTGTTAATATAATAATCAACTGTGTTTTGTTCCACATGTCAATTTATGCTAACAGTTAAGCTGAACACCATCTGTTTCTTCAGAAGCAAAACATAGTCAAATAAAAGCTCATGACCATGAATCTTCATCCTTGGAAGTCATATTGCACAGATTAAATATTGAATGTCTGTATGAGAGTGTGTGTGTGTATGAGAGAGAGAGAGAGAGAGAGAGAGAGAGAGAGACCATATGACCCAGTTTGCCCATGACAGTCCCAGATTTTGTGGGCCACCCCCGCATCCCAGCTGGTTGGTAATGCCTCACCTGGCTCCTGAGCATGCTGGAAGTAGGGGTGTGCTCGGCTGAGCACTGCTCCTCCTGCCTGGGATGGGGATTGGCTGGGGCAGGGCAGGCTGGGAGAGGGAGTTGGGGCCAGGGCTGAGGTACCTGTGCAGGATGAGCCAGAATGGAGGAGCAGGGCAGGGTGGGACAACACAGAGGCCTGCAGCTGGGATCCATCCCCTACATGTAGAGGCTGGACCTAGCTGGGAGCAACCTCTGTGTAGCACCTGTGTGTGTGTGTATTTGTTATTTATCACATTCTGAAATGCTGACTGGATTTACCAGGGTAGAAGTTATTTGCAAAATTGCCTTAAAAATCACATAATATGTAGCTCAAACAAAGCTCACCTGCACTAGCTTTTTATGTTCTTTTGTGAGCTTTTCTGACAGCATCATATCCAGCCAAGTCTGAACTAATAGCACCCATCTTAATTTTGTATCTTCCATATAGACCATTTCATATCTAGGAAAATAATGTTCTTAGCAGTCTTCTATATTAATAAAAAAATCTGTGAAAATTGCTGTGAATGTATTTACACATTCACTTCAAACAAACAGCACAGAAGATGTATGTTCAATTTATTTTGCAGGTAACTGCCTGTTAGGATGCCTGCAAGCAAAAAATAAACAGCAGGTCCAATGTTCTGCTACAGGATCCTCACTAAGGCAGCCAAATCCCATATTTTATCACTAGAAACAACACTTAAATGTGTAAATAAAAGACCCACATTGCCAATTTCATCATTCAAATAAAAAGATTTGGATGTATTATTAAAATCTCCACATTTGAAAACTGGATTTCTTGCATTGGCCTTGAAAAAGCTCTGTGTTTCTGAACCTTCTCATTGAAGGAGACAAGTTTTCTGTCCTTTAATTCATTGCATGCCTTTTGGACTCCAATACAGGAGAAACTCACAAATTGCTTTTCCTGTTAATGAAGTTGTGGATCGGTATAATTCTTTCACTGGTTTATGGGTATTGAACAGAATGGTGGGGATGTTTCCTCTGGCATCTCTAAACCAATAATGCTGGATGCCAGGGAGGGTATTGATTAAGGCATAGATCACTCCATATACATCAGATTCAATGCTCCCCTACAGCATCCACCTCTGCCACTGGTGAGGACAGGATACTGGGCTAGATGGACCATTGATCTAACCCAGTATGGCACTTCTTATGTTCTTATGGTCCAAAATCTTCCACAAAGCATAACAAATTTACAATGTCACCAAGTGCTAGGTTTTACATGTGGATATGCCTTGTTGGATTTGGAAAACAGAATTTCATGTAGTCTGACAATTCCCTATTAGCTACACAAATAAGGAGGCTTGGGAGCATAAATTATTCCTGCCAATTATAATTTAAGCTCAACTGATTTGCCCCCAGATTCAAGTCTCTCAAAATGCAGAATGCAGGAATTTTTTTCTCCTGCTCAAGATACTCAGTTTTAGCAATAACCTTACTTCTCCTAGGAGATCAGCTAATGTACTACAGATGGTGTATGGACTGGAAGGTAGGGTAGATATGGATCAGAGACACAGTTTCTCCAAGAGTTTTGCTGTTAAGTGTTTTCTTGCTTTTAAGCTTCACTTGTAGGCAACTGGGAGAGACACTTGCACCTTAATGTATATAAAGAGGGCCAGATCCTCAGTCAGTGCTAATCAGCATGGCTGGGTTGATTTCATATTCAAACATGTTTTATATAACAGAGAATGCCATTCTACACAGAAAAGTATAAAGTAGTTTTAAAATGCTGCTGCTCCATCCTCTTCCAGTACCCCTATGAAAATTAATTTCTTGGAAAAGGTCTTCCCCTCCCCCACTAGCACCTTCCTCTGATAATGAGATGACTGAAGATATTTAGGCCTTTGAGAAAAGTCATGGAATGTCTAAGTGGTCCTCCATACTTCATCACTCCATCATAATGTTTTTGTTACTTCATCTCCTGTCTTTTTCTTTTGTAGTCTGTCTAGATTGAAAGATTCCTGGATCAGGTATCTTTTTTCTTTTAATGCCTGCCTGCAAAAGCAGCTGACATATTGTGGAGCTATGCAAATCTATCATTAAAAATAATAACAATTAATTTAGTAAATGCACATGCAGGCTAGTGGTAAAGAGATATTTATATTACAGACAAGAACAACCACAAGAGAGCCATCATGGCCTATTTTATTATTCCTATATAATGCCAGGGTGTTTAAAAAAAAAGAGATAAAGGAAAACAAAAATGAATTCAGAGGGAAATAATACCATTCATACACCATTAAAATTGAGATATAAACCACCAGAAGCCAAGATATGCAAAGGCGCAGCTGTCATTTTTACTGACACCATGCAGTCTGACATAGTGTCAGCCTTAACTTTGAATTCCCTGGCTTTGGTTGGCTCGCCTTCCAATCCTGAGACATCATTTAAATGTAGTTTGTTGTCTGTAAATATAACTGTTACATTATCAATAATAATAGAGTTCCTTCTCTCCACCCCTTCAGGGGCAAACTCAAACAAATGGCTCGTGAATTAATAAACACCTTATCCCGCTGTCTCTTTTGTGAGATGCTTATCTCTGAAAATTCCTCTGGAAAAAAATCCATAATTCTACCATATTGAATTGACTATTTATCAGTTTTTAATAAAATTATATTCAGGTTTTTCTTTGTTGGATAATGTGTCTTGTGCAGATAATTCGGTATGTTTGTACAGAATTAAATATGTTTCTATCTTCCTTTTACAACTGAACCAACTGGTTAAGCACCCAAGGTTACAGATGGCAGCAAGCACCCATTTATAACTGTGCTTGTATTTGGACATCCTATTAGCTACCCTACTTCCCTGCTTGTACAAGCTTGGATGCTAGAGCGTAAGCACACTAATGCCTGGCTTCTCACTCGTCAGTGACAGGCAGATCTGTTTTTCCCTTTGTTTTATAGCCAGCTCATTGGCAGCCACTATAAATACAAATCAGCTGCATCACGACTGAGCACAATTATATTTATATGGTACAAAGGTACTTACAGACCCTTAAGCATAAAACTGAATCCGAGTCTAAGGTTACTATTTAGGTCTTACCTACAGACAGTGTGTCAGGAGATGCCTACTCAAGATCTCAGACCTCAAAAATTATGTTTTGCTGTTGGCTCATTTGAATAATCTCACCACTCATTAAACACAGCTGCAAGGCAAGGAATGACAGAGTTCAAAAGGCAAACCAGGGGAATATATTAGTAATAAAATTATTTTCGGAGCCTTTAGGTATGTTCCCCCAATATGTCCCTGCCCCCCACCCCCCACACACATACAGCATCATTAATTACAATCAGAACAATCTGTCAGTTGCAAATGTTTGGAAAGGCTAGAACAATATTCTATTCTGGTAACACAAACACACACACTAAATATATATATATTATTGTGTGTGTTTGTGTTACCAGAACCATATATATATGGTGTTTACGCAGTTTGTAGCTCCTTGCTATGATGAAACAACATACCTTAAATATAACCCATACATGTTTTTGTGAAATCAAACATTGTGAGTGCTTGAAAATGTAACAATCTTTAAAAAAAAACAACCTCTTTCTGGGAAATACCCAAAGTCTGCAGGCTTTTACAGTTTCCTAAATATCAGGGTTTCTAAATGTACATGTATACATTTAGAAAATGTATTTAAATACACACACACACACACACACACACACACACACATATGCATACACACACACATATACATATATACGTGTGTGTATGTATGTATGTATATGCATCTGTGTGTATTTAAATATATATATGCATACACACACACACACACACAGATATAGATCCTTGTGTTTTCTATATATATTTAGAAACCCTGATATTGAGAAAAATGTAGAAGCCTGCAGACTTTGGGTATCTCCCAGAAAAAGGTTGGTTTTTTTTAAAAGACTGTTACATTTTAAAGCACTCACAATGCTTTATTTCACAAAAACATGTATGGATTATATTTAAGGTACATTTTTTCATCCTAGCAAGGAGCTACAAACCGCATAAAAAACCACAACACTCGGAGATACAAGCAAGGTTATGTTTTGCTTGTGTTCTTACATATTATATTATTATCAAGAAATGTGTTCATATTCTCAATCCAAATGACATCCATTGGCTCATCAAAATACAGCATTTTTCTGCCTTTTGACAAACCGGTGGTATGCCCTTGACACACATTCACTTGCACACCTGTTAGAACAAGCAGAGAGCTTAGAAATAGAACTCTTTC
>NW_005842072.1:2237548-2249555 GCF_000455745.1 Alligator sinensis
ATACAATTTGAGAATGCCAAAATGCTTCAGGGCTACCAAAGTGTTGACATCTTTAGTGCAATTTTCATCACTCTCTTTGCTAAATAAAATAAGCTACCCAACATGGCTCTGGAGACTGGAGTGTGCCTTTTTTCCTCTCTACAAGTCAAAAGTGTTTTCATTCTTTAATATTTATCAACTTGAATCCAGAGGGAAATATACAATCTCTTGATCTCAAAAAATATATATTCTCTCCCCACTCCTCCTACTGCAATTGGATTCTAGAAGAAGGAAGGATTTAAATGTATTTTAGTTTTTGATACAATAGGTATGGGGAGAGCTTGGGGGACTTGTGTGGGT
Organism: Alligator sinensis; assembly: GCF_000455745.1. Taxonomy (NCBI): domain Eukaryota; kingdom Metazoa; phylum Chordata; order Crocodylia; family Alligatoridae; genus Alligator; species Alligator sinensis. The sequence continues at coordinate 2,237,888 of NW_005842072.1, forward strand.
AGCTGGCATCTTTCCAAAACACTGCTGCAATCAGAAGTTGAAGTGACTAAAATTTATTTTCTCCACAGCATTTCTGTAGAGGTAAACAAGTGAACTAGGGGGACTGGTGAGGAAAACACTATAATTTTTTAAGGAAATGTACTTGTTTGCAAACCCTAAAAAGTTTAATAGATGCTTCTCCTTTGGGGTAATGACATACAACTACAACTGAAAAAAAATGTTGTAAATATTTAAAATGAGAGGAAGTAGTGAGGAAAGAAAATAAGTAGCATGTAGGCATCTCTCTTTTTCTGACTCGGTTGTAAAACTTAAAGGGGAAAGGGTCAGTATTCAAAATGTAGGGCTCTACTCTACATAGAATGACACAGCTGCTTTCCTCTAAGATAGTGAATAGTTTCACTGATTTCAGTGGAAAATGCTTGAAGCTACCGATATGGAGAAATATTCTGCAGGGTTGGGGCTTAATTTCTGTGGGGTGACCCTGAAGGTAGTTAGAAGCCCTGTTGACTCTTACAAGGCACTGAGATTGACAACACTCTGGTCCTGGACAGCATAGCTATAGGTTAGATTGCAAGGTACCAAGCCAGCCCGTGAGGTTCTGCAGATGAGATTAATGATGGTGTGAATTATGTTGAAATTAGCTCTATATTGTTTTACCACCTGGTCTTCCAAGCGCTTGTGTAAAGTTATTCATATGTGTGTTCAGAGGACCACAACACCATCTACTTTAGCCTCTCTATATGTGAACAGTTACCAGGGTACCAGTCATGAGACAAATGGAAAGAAAACGCACAACATTTTGTTTCACAGGAAGTAAAAATGGTGTAAGCCACGATACTATCTTGCTGCAGAATTTAATTAGATCATTTTTCAGTGCTTTGTATTTAGTTCGCTTATTTATATTTAATGTGGCTGCAAACTGCAAGCAAGAAGCTTGGTATACTAGAGTAATGATTCATTATGTTTGTAACTAAACTCTTGAGACTTTGCAATCCTGGCATCTCTGGTTAGGTCAGCTTCTGTTATTGAGTTTCTAGAGTCAAATGTATGTTTCCCTTCTAGAGGGGGAAGAAAATTGTGCCATATGGAATGCCAGTAACTGGGTGCATCTACACATGCACTTTACAGTGTAGTACCTGGTGAGTAGCATAGAGTCCTGTAGTGGGACAGCTCTACTTCTACCAACAAGGCTCTCGATTGTCAGCCCCAATTACTTTAGATCAGTAGAGCTCAACCTTTTAGAGTAGTGGGCTGGGTGCTTGCCACCTGGCTCCACCGTGGGCCACCAGTCCCCTCCAGGAGGGGAGGGGAAAAAGGGGATGAAGGAGGTGGCTGCCAATGTCTGAAGGAAAGAAAATAAAGAGGGGAGGGGAAGGAGAGTGCCTGCTAAAGGGGAGAGTACAGGGTTGCAGAAGGGATCAGTAGCATGGTGTAAGACAGGGGAGGGATCCACCAGGCTAAGCTGTTCGTTACTGATCCCCCACATGCCATGGACTGGATCCCGAGCACCACTGCTTTAGATGGACTGAAGAATGAAAACCAATATTCTCCAGAAGGATATTATATAAAATAGGATCTATATAGAAATGGGTTGACCTAGGATTCTGAAAATAGGGGTGCAGATAGTGTTGTCTATCACCACATATAATAAAACAATTCTGTATCCAATTAATAGGAAACTAGAAGATTTACTAATATGCTAGGGGGCTAAAGATATATTACTATAGTTTAAGATCAAAGCAAATATAAATACACAACTATTGCAATGTATGTTAATTTGCTGTATTATATGTTACTTATAAAAACACTAGAAACTAGGAAAAATGCAATCAAAAGATATTGTTTCTTTAGACTTGTAGTTACTAGGATTAAATGTATAATTCCTTTTCAGACTCATAAAACAAAATCTAGCCTTCTTGAGTATCTTAACAGTGTACCCAGTGCTTCACTGAAATTATTTCCACACCAGAGTTAATGTTCACCTAAATTAGCAATTCCACACCCAAGTTAATGTTTTGCTAAAGTTAAAAATAGTCTACAGGACTGTGAAATAGAAGCTACATTACCAGGAGCCACTAAGAGACAGGAGAATTGTAAAAGAAAGGAAAGCTTGATTGGTGAAACATCAAGAGCATTAAAAAGGAGAGGGGGTCATTAACACCTGAGAAATGAAGAGTTTAGAAGGAACAAGAACCTAGGTTATAATAAGCTATGAAGTCAATCGACTCCCTCACTGCTGCCTGAATAGAAATGCTGCTACTACAACCAGGCAGTTGATTTTAAACTTTAGGTGGACAAGGAATCAAAGTGGGGAGCGCAGTTGCACCAATGCACCCCTGGTGGATCCATGCTTGTTTACATATATACAAGTGTCATATGGAAAGTGAGCTGTTACCATTACTCAGCTCAGAGGGCTGAAATCACCTGCAGATTTTAAGCAAAGGTCATTCCATTGAGATGACAGACAACAAAACCAAAATCTATTGTTAAAAATGGCTTTCATCTCATGACCTAATTCTAGCTGTACTAGCAAAACATGTCAGGAAAATATTTTGGGATTAAAACACACATTCCAACAATCAAATTCACAATATAACAGCATACTACAGAATTTGGATGACCTTTCCCCAAGCATGGCTTATACTCCATTAATCTGGCCAGCAGCCTTGGAGTTTATCAAAGGTGCAAAATATTCCCTCACCTGTCCCTCTGTATGATCAGGATTATAATTTTCCTAGATATAAAACATCAGTCTAGGGTATTTGTCAGTAACTCATGAACAGAGATGGGATATTTACAATTTGCTGTTGTATGGGGAATCCCTTTAACATAATTTGCAAAAACACTGATATACTAACTGATCAAATATTGGTAATCTGCACATTTAAGTTAGAGTGTATATTTCAATTTAATTTTGAGAAAGATTATGTGAATGTGTAGAACAAAGTTAGAGGCAGGTATTGGCATAGCAGACTTTACAAATCACTAGAGAGTTAAAGGAACTATTGATAGTTTTGACATAGGAAAGGCTGAGGGATCTCGGACTCTTCAGCCTAAAGAAAAGAAGGCTGAGAGGGGACCTGGTAGCAGCTTACTAGGGGAGTACATCAAGGGTTCACCAGGGCACCTGAGGGGAAAACTAGAAGTAATGGCCACAAATTCCTGGAAGACCAATTCAGACTCAACATTAGGAAAAACTTCTTCACAACTAGGGTGTCCAGACTGTGGAACAAGCTCCTCCCAGAGGTGGTGCAATCACCTACCTTAGGGGTTTTCAAGAGAAGACTGGACAGTCACCTGGCTGGGGTCACCTGACCCCAGATGTCTTTCCTGCTCATGCACGGGACTGCCAGCAGCATTGGGCAACAGTTTAGGAAGTATAGAACTTTAGTAAGGCAGAAAGTAATAATACAAACAGGAATTTAACTGGGACATGCATGCAGAAAGCATGGAAAACAGTCTTGGAATCTTTAATGACCATGGCAGGTTTGCATGTCAGATCAAACAGAGCCTACCAGAGCAGTGGAGAATTTTGGTATTGCAGCTAGGACAATGACAGGGACTCAAAGAGGTCTAAGGCTTTGCCACAGATTCCTTGTGTGACGTCAAGGAACTTAGTTAATCTCTCCCATTCTATAAAATGGTAAGAATTATATTTCTGTTCTTCCATCCTTTGTCTGCCACTTCAAGTTATGTCATAACTTAACCTCTTTAGAGCAGGTACTGTGACACTTGCTATGCATTTTACAGCTCCAGCAAAATGAGACTCTTACTTGCTTAAGGTCTTGAGGCACTATTGTAACACATATAATAATTAACAATAACAACAGTGCCCCTGTTAGCATGTAACAGCAGAGGCTCAGCAGTGACTCAGAAGCTGAATATGAAACAAATAAGAAGTGGATACTAAAAATATGAATCTGGCAGAATTAATTCCATTTATTTCATAGGGTATATAATAAAAGATCCAGATATAAATCATGTAAGTTTAGCCACCCAGAAAATAGATAGTATGCAGAATATAGGTAGTGCACAGATGACAAACGTGAAGTGCACAGATTGCCTGTTAAAGTAATTTAATTTAATTAGCTGTGGAATTTAGCTATAAAATGATAGAAATTTAGCTTGCATCCAGAAAGGTAAGTTTTAGTTGCTGCCCAAGAATGACATGTAGGGCTTTAAACTTGTTCAAATTAAAATGAGCTAATCATCAACTATAAGTGAGGTTTTTTTAATGATGCACTCCTATCATGGTTAGACTGAGAAAGAGGTATGGGATAAAATAATTCAAAGTTAATCATATTAAATGATTAGTAGATTAAGGGGAAGAGAATTTAAATAAGTGAGCATTATTAGGAAATTGAAAAAAATATCAAAGAGATAGAACTTGAAGGGGCAAGAATCTGCTCTTCATAGAAATTCTTTATCAGTGGAAATGCAGCCAACCAAATTGTTACATATATCTGAATTGCTGCTTTAGGATGCTACAGGCAGAGAAGAATAACTACCCCATTTACAATAATTAATATAATTAACATAAAGGAAAATTGATTATGTTAACTCTGGGGAGAATTAAAACTGTTTTGAAAGCTTTGAATAAAGAAACTCTGAAATGAAAAGCATCAGCTTAATAAGAAATCCCTTTCCTAGGGAAAGATAACCACAAGGTCAAGCAGCAATATTTGCTGTATTGCATTCACTAATTAATGAAATCATTATTTGTTTGTTTTAACAGTAGCAGGTGATAGAAATAAAAGTGCTTATATGTATTTTTTGTGATACTAGAGACCAATTAAATAATTAAGATGCATATTGGAAAATGCTAATCTCTACCATTTAATTTACATGCTGGCAAAAGCCATATGGTCCAGAAGAAAATATATTATTATATATAATAATCAAAAACAAACATAAATGTTAACTGTTCCATCATTCCTTTAAGAGGAACACACAAAGTGCCTCTAGGAATCTGCTGCTTGTTCTGTGCTGAGCTGAGCTGCTGGGAGCAAAGTGGTAGTCTGAGAAGCCTTGTTAATAGAAACCCTGCTTAGTTTACCCTATCCTATATGGATCTCCAGTCCCAGGAACAGTCTAAACAAGGACAATTCTTAGTGTCAGAATTGAAAACAAGTTACTATGGCTGTCATGCAAGAAACATGTCACATATGGTCTTTGGAACTGGTGCATTGCAGCAAACTGGCCTAGGAAAGAAGATTTAATAGGGCTGAGGTTTGCAGGACCGGAGGCAGATGTGTCATCTACAACCAGAAAGCTGCTCATTTTTTAAATACGTATTGGGCAAAAAGGCAGAGAAATCTGCAAAGTATGGGGCTCTAGTAGCAAGCTGACTGAAGCAGCTAGGTAAAATCCAAAGAGGCTACTTGAGCTATTTGATACTTATTGTTTTCTGAAGAGAAACACCTCTGTACAAAGCAAACGTTTTTCTGAGAGTAATTGGGGGACCTATTAAGGACAAATGATGATGGGTAACTGAGCTACATTTGATAGCAAAAGTCCGTTTTTACAGAAACTATGACTTGCTGAAGACCAGGATCTTAGTGGAATTACACTCAAAGAAAAATTACTACTGAAGGAGAATTTAATATTAGAACAAGCTATAAGACTACCCAGAGCGTGAGAAATCAAAAGAGTAGCTTAAAAAACTCACCCTTGCCAGTCACAGTGAACACATGTCGAGACAGGTTTGAGCAGCCATCATAAATGTGCACACAAAACAAAGGTGCAGCAGAAGGACACTGGACACATATAGCATTAAATCAGTATTCCAGAAGAAAGGACAGGATTTCATCTCTACCACAGATTTATGTGAAATTTGCAGTGGTGGAAATCTTTCTGAGAGGGAGCATACAGGCACCCAAACTGCAGATGCCCCCTCTCCCTTGGGCCCCATGCCTTATCCAGGAAAGCTTGGGCAGGGGAGAGGGTCAGCGGCAGCTGAACTCCTTCCCTGATTGGGACTAGTCAAGCTGTGTGGAAATGCTTTCCCACCTTCCCCACACAGGAGTCTCCCAAGTCTGGGGAAGCCATAGGGTAAGCTGCTATTCGACTTTCTTGATCACAGGACTCAAGCATTCATTCTAGCAAGAAAAACTCCCTCACAGGAGAAATCTTCCAGGTATCAAGGGGGAAGATTTTTCTTCTGGATGGAGCATGTTTCCTCCGGGAGAAGTATGCTGACAATTTCTACCAGGAAAGTGGCAATTCTCCCAGTAGAAACGTAACACCTGTTCCTGGCCAACACAAGTTTTTAGAGAATGTGGACTGCATCCTCCTGACCAGAATGGCCAACACTTAAGAAAATGTGCAAAGAGTACCCCAAACTAAATACATTTTTGGACTTCCTCTCCAAGCAGAGCAGGTAACAGTAACAGTGAGACAATATTCTTCTTAATTACAAGACAGAATAAGGAAAAGGATAGTGATGATGTATGAAAGTCCAGAAGAAATACCCCTAAGCTTCAAAAGAGACCCCAGGGCACACTTAAATAAACTACATCCCTGAAATACAATATAAGAAAAGTCCTGTGCACACTGTGACATGAATGTCACCTATATCAGTTGGCCTAGAAGGATTTGGAAAGCACCTATGCTGCAATAGTGGAGAAATGCAATGTCTAATGCAAGTTCAAGGAAAAATGTCAAAATATAGATTTTCTGACTAAGAAGCATCCTAGCACAAATATGACTGGCACAGAAAGCCTTACAATTAGTACTTTTATTAAAAACATAGTAGTAGTTGAAACCACAAAAAGACATTTCACAGCAGAGGAAATTAAAATTATATAGGTATTTAGAGGCTTATGATAGTTATGGGACATTGCAAAATCAGTGCCAGTAACACATGCACCATCATGACTACTTTTAAAATGCTGAAAGTAGAGAAGGAACTCCAGAACATGGTATTGGGTATAACTGACAAACTGAAGGCATCAGCAGAATGAATTAGCTTGACTGTTAACATCATAAAAAGAAAAATAACTCAAATCCTGCTACAAACTAGAAATGCATAAATGCTTCAGGCATAAGCAGCGCAATAATGTGAGACCATCTCAGCCTACCTGTTGTCTAAGATGGGCACACGCATATTCAGAGTACTAGAGACTCACTCAGATAATATATCTATATGTATATATATCTATATCTATATTTATTCACATCTCTATATATGCAGTTATTTGGTTGTACAGCTCAGCATCATATTCACAAACTCACAGAAGTTTAGGGCTGGAAGGGACCTTGGGAGATCATCAGGTCCAGCCCCCCTAACCTGGGCAGGAAAGACTGCTGGGGTCAAATAACCCCAGCAAGGTGTGCATCCAGTCTCCTGTGGAAGATATCCATGGTAGGTGCTTGCAAAACCCCTGCAGGGAGTCTATTCCAGAGTCTGGTCACACAAACCGTAAATACGTTTTTCCTTATATTCAGACTGAAACCTCATTCTAGGAATGTATTACCGTTGCCTCTGGTTTTCTCCTAGGGCGCTTTGGTGAATAGTTGTTCGCCTAGCCTCTGGTGCTTTCCCCTGATATATTTCTAAGCTGCCACCAAATCTCCCTGAAATCTTCTCTTTTCTAGGCTGAACAGTCTCACATCCATCAGCTTTTCCTCATATGGCTTGCTCTTCAGGCCTCTAAGCATATGAGTGGCTCTTCTCTGGACTCTCTCAAGCTTTTCCACATCCCTCTTGAAGTGAGGCACCCAGAACTGGACACAGTACTCCAGCTGCAGCCTCACCAATGCCACGTAGACCCAAACCATGCCACAAACATTTACTGTATTTACCTGAATCCAAGATGACTTTGAAATTAAGACGACACCCCAAGAATTAGATTTGATATATGAAAAATATATGCATTGCTTATAATTTTTGAGATACAGAATCTAATTATTGGAAGGGCATCATAAATTTGCCACCACCGCCCCACTGATACAGCAGGGAAAGCAGTGGTAGGAGGCCAACCACCCCTCTTCCATTTCTTCTTTCTGTAGCCTGCTGGCACCACCTCCCTGACCTTACTTACACTCCCTGGTGCCTTTCCTCCACAGCCTCTTCCCCCCACCACTGCTCCCCACAGCGTCTGCCCCCTCCTCCGCCACTTACTTTCAGATGCAGCTCCAGTTCCATTCCCACCTAGGCCATGAAGCACAGGGTGTTTTAAATAACCAGGGTGTTTTTTAATAATCTGTTGCTTACATGGCTTTCTTCAGCACACATGATTTTCTTTACTTTCCCATTCAAGTGTTGACTTAGCCGGACCCTTTGTCAGATATCAAAACTAAAATCTCAACTTGATGCGCACTGTTATCCATTAAAAAGTCACTTAAGACAATTGCTAGCACCATTGTAACATTATAAACCTGACAATAGACTGTTAGTTAAAAAACCCCCAAACCCTAGTCATTTAATTTCTGTTCCACTCCTGAAAACATCTATAGTGACATGCAAGGAATGTCAAGTTAAAAATAACAATTCATGGGTCATGATATCAAGTGTGGATTTATTGTGCTACTTTATGTGCGTGAACGGATGAATGCTGCTGGTTTTCTGACCTTCAAAGTTTAGGTGAACAAGTAAACGTATACAAAAGCTTAATCTAAAAATCATGTATGCTGTTTTAAGGTCTTAAAACATCTCAAATAATTCTCTAGTCTTCTTTTTTCCCTCCTCAAAAACAAATATGAATTAGCTGGTGAAAAAATGTGTGCTTCTAAAATGTTTTTTTCTGGGTAGTGTAATTTTTGTCTAAGATGGCTCCCATACTGACAAATAATTAAGGGGTGATTATTTTTAAGGAAAGAAAACTAATTAACAAATCAAGAAAAATATAAAGAAAGAGTAATGATGACCTGAGAAAAGTAAAACAAGGAAATTCAGAGTAAAGGTTTTCAGTCTTTTCTACATCTAGCAGCTTGACTCTAGGAGCTGTGGTATGGTAAGAACATGTTCTGTTCTGAGATTCTGTTATTGACACTTAAATACAACGGGTTATAACATAACTAAGGGACCGAGGTGGGGCAACCAGGGCAGCAGCCACTGCTGGTTGAGAGCCACTGCCCTATATGTCCAGGGCAGCAAGTTGTCCTGTTATGCCTCTGACAATGGGAGAAGAGAAGCTAAAGTTCAAGCTCCATTTCTGAATGTCATTGCTTTTTGCTATCAAAATCAAATCTTGGAAGTAATTTTTACTATTATTTTTGGCAATGTAGAATTGCACATTTTGGAATGAGATGGATAAACCAGCATGTTAGCAGAACTGTTATTGGAAGATACATTTAGTTTTAATTCTCTTGTGATAATTATGAAACTTTGGCTGTGATAGAAACGTTGGAAGTACTTATTCATAGGGGGATAGACAAACAGTAATACTGATAGTAAGATATGCCCATTTTAAAATAGTTCTTCCTAGTGTCTGAGGTCCTAGGCATTCAGGAAGAACAGAATTTATATATATGAATGACACAAGTAATAACAATTTAAAACACTCATAAGCAGAGAAAATCCATGGATAGGAAAGCATTCACCAGGTTGGGGGGGTTTTGTACAGCATCATGTGTTTGGCTAGTGCTTGAGTGCATGCACAAATTAAGTTTACAGATTCTGTAAAGCAATTCATTGTGCCTGAATGTAATAGCAGTAATTTTTCATGTAAGTCAGCAAAATACAGTCTATAAAGAAAAAATACTGCCATTATTTTTAACTCTATTGTTTTTATTCAATCCAAGTGTGAAGTGGGGCTAAATAATTTACTGTGTAAATTTCATTTTTAATTTTATGTCATTCCAGAAGAAAAGAGAGAGGGGGAGAGGAGCTTTAGAGTTTTAAATCCTTGTATCCTAATGTCTCAGCAGTAAAATAATCTAAAGAGTGTGCTTCAGCAAAAATGATTACTGGTGTCTATAATAGGATTGTAATAACTCAATAGTGTTTTATACATTTTTGATTCGCTCAGAATTTTTTGACAGCTTGCCAAGTTTCAGTTTTTATCTGATCATCTTTGCATTAATAATACATTATAATAAATTCGTCTGAAAAGTGAATACTTTCCCCCCCAACTCCCTTTGCAGACCACTTTACTTTTGCAGCAAAATATTGATTCAGGGTTACAATCAATTCCTATTTGGCTTGATCCTGCTTAGCAAGAAACCAAAATATTTGTTGCCACATAAATGCCAATACAAATATCATAGTTGTTCTATTTTAATTAGTGCAGTTATTAACTAACTAATACAGCCTATAGATTGGAACATGTGGCTTTCTGAAAACTGTGTTGAACATATACTTATGTATACAACTATACTGACATGAATATTCCCCCAATGACTTAAAATGGAAGCATATCCTCATTTCTGAGTAACTGCTTTTATATGCATACATTTTCATAAAATAAACATTTGAATAAGCCTTGGTTTACCTAATCTAACTAGAGTTGGTCAAAAATGTATTTTAGTGTCTGCAATAAATGGCAAAGAAAAGCAAAGAAGCAAAGAAGGTCAAAACAGTTTTGATTTTTTTGTTATTGACTTCCCCCCCCCCATACCTCTCCTCTCAATTTTGATAAAAAACATTTTTCTGGACAAAATTTTCATTAATTCAAAGAGGTATTTTTCATCAAAAAGAATCTGGAAAAAAATTGCCAAGCAGATGCAATTCTTAATCATATAAAAATGAATGTTTACCTAACCTAGTTAAATCACCATGCTACTTCCCTAACAGCAAATTTAAAAATAATTAGGAAAATAAATGAATTGGGATATATTGAATGTAAATACATTTGACTCTGACTCTATTATATTATATCCTTAGAGCTTCTTACTTCTTCTTCCTTATTTAGCACAGCCTAAGGTAGAGCACATTGACCCGGGATAAATGTTTTTAATATGAGGAGATGGAGTATTGAGGCTCAGACTTGCCAAGTAGGTGATGATAGAAATTCCTGAAGACTCCAAGAGTGATAGTGAGTCCAATGAGATGTCAAGATGCTGGGAAGCCCTATCTTTTGTATGAAGAAGACGAGCAAGAAACTTTGTGACAACTATCTAATAGTGGCTTTCAGCTTCTGCATTTTCTCAGTTAAAGTGAAAGCTAGATATGTACCTTCCAGTCTAGGACACCGTGCAGGAATGAACAAAGTTTTTCAGGCCTTTTTTTATAGAGAGGAAGAAACCATGTGGAGATTATTGGGCTGAAACCTGGATTAGTTGAGCCTATGCTCATCTGTTTGGAAGGTATAGTGCCTATTCAAAAGTAACCCTGAACCTTGCCATAGACTATTTGTGCCAAGCAGTGGAAGTCGTACATGGCATTCTGCCTCACCTTACAAGTGCCACTTTTCCTGCAACAGATCCCCACTGTGAACAAGAACTGACGCACTGGCACTCCATGCTTCTTTATGCTTGATCACACATGTTATTAATTTTGTGCCAAGACTAGGCCACCAGAATACTGGAGATAAGGAAAACATGGCTTGTATTGGCATTGCAGACTGCCAAGTTTGTGATTCACTGAATGCTTTGGCAATTCATGGAGGCGACTCATGGCATCTGTCTGTAGATTTTAAGAAATCATTGCTTTTACAGTGTGCCACATAGATAATGGGACAATATGAACAAGAGCAGCATGAATTAAGCTAAATTTAATACAGCAGGA
>NW_005842072.1:2249586-2253717 GCF_000455745.1 Alligator sinensis
AAGTACAATAGCACTTGACTACTCAACACCTGAGTGCATTATAATCCTTCAAAAGCAAAGCCATTTAGGAACAGTGCACATTTTCTGTACCTGATTCTGCAGGTCCTAAGAAAATACTACGTGTCACATGTAGCTATCTCCTAGAGCTTATCATTAGCTAGACAAAAATTAGCACACTTGGTTCACATAAGACAATACATAGTCCATTTTTTCATTTTTCATATGGCTTATCTACTGTGGTGTTGGTTTCAGAGTACATCAAAACAGTCTCTCATTTCTCAGTGTTAGCAATGTCTAAGAACTGGTTCCCTTTAGTTAGTCTCACATCACTTTGGGCAGGCAGGGAAGAAAAGCATGTAGAAAGCCATGGTTTCTACCTTCTTGCTGGAACTTGGTGTCAATCATCCTGAAGGACCAGGAAAATGCAACCTTGTTATAGCAAGGAGCACAGAAATGAATGGAGTGTGAGCTTATTGCATAAAGATGGCAAAGAAATTGTCTGAAAACACAACTGAAAAGAATCAGACACTGACCTTCTCCCACTTCACCTAAGATAGATAAATCAATTAACAGCTGATAGTTGGCATGCCTGCTTCCAGTGTTACATAGCAGAGGAAAAACAACTAGAGAAAATAAATGCACACACACATCAATGGGACCTTTGGCTATGGCATATTGCAAAATGTAGTGCTCATTATTTTTAATATATGCTTTCCATTTCCTAGAGGTGGGCATCACAGTTCTCGGGTTGAGTGAGAGTGACAGATGGACTGGGCTGCAGAGGACAATGAATATATATGAATGACAGACTGGGCTGAGTTAAAAATTACCTTTTGTCTTGTCAAACAATAGAAAGATGAGACAGTCCCAGGTTAACTCACATCAGTGTTCTCTTCCAAACCCGCTATTATAATTCCATCTCTGGTATAACACTTCCTATACCACTACAAGCAGAGGTAGTCAGAACATTAAAGGAAGCCTAGGAGGAAGAAAGTCTGCCACTGGTTTACCTACCAATGTTAGCTTCATTTGGATTAGTTAACTTTTCTGCTTTGCCATGGAGTTGGGAAGTGAATGAATTCATTGCTTCTACTGAAATAGGGAAAAAATGAAAATTCCCTCACTTAGCCCCCAACTTGCATCACATAAAATGGACATCTACCCAAAACTGAAAATATGGATATACATTTTAACACCAGTTTTATTCTCCCCATGGGAAAACTATGTACGTAAACAGGTTCACTGAACAATATTTGCTCTTCTCTTACCAAAGCCTGATTTTATTTATAATTTCTCACAACAGTTCAGCTGCTGTTTTTCCTTTCACTTTCCTATAAAAACAGAAAACAAAACAAAAAAACAAAATAAAAATACCTAACAAAAATAAACCTAAAACAATTGATCAGTTTCTATTTACCTGTGAAATATTGTCAGTAGCTTAAGCTCAGCTAAAAGAATCTTGCTCTGTTTTTTCACAGTACAGAGGCTGGCTTTGTGTTCTGTAATATTTAAAGTCCTTCATCAAATATTAATTTGAAGTGTAGAAACAGGAGTCTTTTCATATGAAGAATGATACTTTATCTTTCAAGTTTCTTTGTCCTATGTAGCAAGTGGAGAAGCTTTAGTTTATCACTTTGCCAAGGGAGAAGTGAGTTTCCCCTTCTGTGAAAACTGCCACTTGTACCAGTTGTTTCAGTCTGATTATTTGATTTCCAGTTGGTGACAGTGTCTGTAAATCTCCATCCAACTGTTGATATGAATGCCTCATTTTCTCTGAGATGATTTACTCCTATGCCAAACATCATTAGTATGTTCTCATTTTTCCAAACATGTTGATATTGCAATGATTCTATGTTAGTCAGCAGTAATGTGCACGTGTGTCATGGCATGGTGTAGATGCAGTGACCCAATACACTTCATTTCAGTAAACTGAATTTCAGTTTGTCATCTTCAGAAAGAGAAAACATAATCCACCATAAAATTACTCTGCCTCCATAGTCTTTTTTATATTCTACCCATCAATGAGATAAATGAGCTCTTTCTTAGTGTAGGGTAAGGTATATGCTTTACTCCCTACCACAGTTCTATCCTTTCAACTCCCATAGGACATCTGTTCCCTGTGACAAATGACAGAAGCAAATATACAACCGGTACCTTTTAAAAAAATGTGTGTGAATCTTAATTGATTTTGTATGTATCTGACAAAATTAAAGGGATGTGGATGCCAGTAGGAAACCAAGCATGCTACAGAATCCAGGCATGATTCTCATGTTATTTTACAAGCATGAATCACACAGTTCCTTTCAAGTCTGCATGAAGTCAATTTAATTTAAAACTGGTGTAAATGGGAGAGAAATTATAACTTCTTGTCTTAAGCATATCCCAGTTGCGCTAAGCCTCTTTGTACTAAAAAACAAAATGGAAACATCATGACACCATTCATGATCATGACTGTGACATGCAATATTTCAGCTTCTTTTAGTTTTGGCTGTGACTGGAAAGACATCAGTTTCTGAATATATTTGAAAAGAGAAAACAAGAAGATAACTGGCGTTTTTCTCAAGCCACAGAAGCAAGGTCCTTTTATTTGGAGTTTGGGATTAAGACTTAATTTGTTTTCTTAAATTGTTTAATTTGTTTCATAATTTATCCAAACTACTTCACCTCTTCTGGGCAACAACATTCTGTGTCCTTGGTTTTATGTGAGCACTGCTGCCTGAGAAAGCATTTGAAGGTAATTGATAACAACCTCATCATTGATGAGGAACTAGGGAACAGGAGGAGGGTGGAGGACGGTAGAAAAAATGAAATTAGTAGATTCTCCAGGTGGTAAGAATACTATTATTTGTTTCTTTTTCTATTCCTTACTGCTTGCCTTCGCCTCTTTATTTTCATGGACTCTTGCCATTAGAGTAGGCATTTCCATTTTAAATGGCTTATCTACATGGATATCCCCATGTGCCTGCCATTCTTCCTTGGACTGACATTTGTGTGGCAGATGGTGCAAATGGCCCAGCAAATATTTACTGGATCAGTGTAAAAGACAAACAAAACAAAAACAAAAAACCCCTCAGCTACCAGACTTTTGGCATTCTGTCTTGTGGCACCAACTACTGGAGGGGCGGGGGGTAATGGAGGGAGAAAAAAACCACAAGAAAATAATTTAGGGTGAACCTGGTAATTTTTTTAGAGTACCTTTGCTGTATGTAACTCTGAACATAGCCAGGGGAAAGATACAGAACCTGGTTCTTCTTCCATATAAACTGCTGCTCACTCCTCAGTGTTTATTTGAGGGGGCAAGGATAACAACTGACCACTGTGCGTGTAGGCATGGCAAAGGTCCAACCACAGCTCACATGGGAAAAGTACCAGGTGCCACTAGACTGCTTCCTGAGGTAGGCTACTTCCTGCTGTTGACTGTAAGATAGGGCTCTGTGAAGCTTTGGGTGCTGATTTGATTCAGAGGAGATTCAGCTTGATTCAATGGCTGAATCTCTGAATTCAAATCAAATCAGGAGACCAACTGAAAGGCCCAAATCAACTGAGAGCTCTCTGAATCAATTCAGAAAAGATTTGGAGAGCTTCGGCAACATGGACAGTCCCTGCTTGCTGCAGCAGGGAGCTGGACCCGGACTCCATGCTGGTAAGTAGGGTGTGGGGGGGCTAGAGGAGGAGGGTGGAGGGGACCATGGGAGGATCCCTGCCAGGCCCCATCCCCTGCTTGCTCCCCCAGCATCCCTGAGTGCCCCCCAACCCCTGCCCGCTCTCCCAGCTCGCCCCATGGCTGCCCCCCCTGGCCCCAGCTCCCAGCTTTTTAAGAAAAATGTATTTGGCCAAATCTGATTCAGAGATTCAGCCACTGCCGAATCAGCCAACTCTCAGAATCGGCTCCATTCCCTGCCTGCTCTCAATGGCTGCCCTGTCTGCTCTCCCAGCTCCCGGCTCTTAAAAAAAAAAAGCCCCACTCACCAGCTGCTGCCAGGTGGGAGAGGGGGACAATCCCCACTGCCCCCCATTGCCCTATGCTGCATGGGGGGCACTGCCATGAGCCCCCCAACTCCTGCCCACTCTCCCAGTCCCCCCATGGCTGCCCCCCCTGCCCCACCCTCTGGCCCCTTAAAAAAAAAAAAA
>NW_005842072.1:2253744-2288684 GCF_000455745.1 Alligator sinensis
AAAAAAAAAAGCCCCAACTCACTGGCGGTTGCAGCAGCCTCAGGACTTCTGGGGGCTCATGACAGAGCCCTCCTTGCAGTGTGGGGCAATGAGAAGCAGCAGGGATCGCCCCCTCTGCTAGGCAGGAGCTGGTGAGTTGGGGCTTTATTTTATTTTTTTTAAGGGCTGGGAGCTGGGGCAGGCAGGACAGCCATGGGTAGGGGGCTGGGAAAGTGGGCGAGGGTCTGGGGGCTCATGGCAGAGCCCCCATATGTCATGGGGCAGCATGGGGCATCAGGGATCGCCCCCCAAATGGCAGCATCTAGTGAGTGGGGGCTTTTTTTTTTTTTTTTTTTTTTAAAGAGTCAGGAGCTGGGAGAGTGGGCAGGGCAGCCATTGAGAGCGGGTGGGGATAGGGCTGATTTGGAGGCTTGGATGATTCAGCGGTGGGCAAATCTCCAAATCAGATTTGGCTGAATCAATTCGGGACAGTGATCTGAATCACCGAATCAAATCAGTGTCCCTTGAATCAGCCAAATCTAAATCCAAAGAGAATTCTCTTCGCACAGGCCTACTGTAAGATACTGTATTGAGATAGTGATTGGAGACTGTTCAGCCTGGAGAAGAGAAGACTCAGAAGGCACTTGGTGGCAGACTATAAGTGTATTAGGGGTGTACATCAGGGCCTGGGGGAGCATCTGTTCACCAAGGCACCTCAAGGGAGGACAAGAAACAATGGGCACAATTTGATTGAAGATCGGTTCAGATTGGATATAAGAAAAAGCTTCCTTACAATTTGAGTGCTGAGGGTCTGGAACAGACTCCCACAGGGGTGGTACATTTTCCCACCCTGGCAATCTTAAAAAAGTGTCTTGACACCCATCTTGCTGGGGTCATCTGACCCCAGCAGTCTTTCCTGCCCAAGTGCCAGCCCCTAACACCTATGAATCTATGAGTCTCTGAAGCATCCAAAGGCATTTACTGTTGTTGAGTATCTGACAGTATGTTTACATAATGGTCAAAAGAATGACTGAACCTTGCACAGCCATACCTAAGCTAGTTTTAAACTAGCTTACCTGGGTACTGATAGCATGGTAGCCACAGCAATACTGAATGAAAAATCTCATGGACTCATGTGCAGAGTTCTCCATTGCCACATCTAAACTGCTGTCATCGAATTAGTGCTAGCTCAGTCATGGCATCAGCAGGGGATTGAGTAAATCCAGCAATCCATTTGGTATCCATTGTGGGCCAGGAGGTGCCTATGCAGAAGGCCTCACTGGAAGTCAGATGGGATGGGGAAGGCTTAAACACTTTTCAGTGCTGTTGCATTAATAAGAAGACTAATGTGAAGGACAGGAACGAAAGGAAGCAGGCACTTTCTAGCAAAGCAGGCAAAAATATTTAGTATGTCAAACATGATGGAAGGATAGTGCCAGGCACAAAAACTCTTGTAATCTTGGCAAGTATTTTCAGGACATAAATCATCAGTAGACAAAGAAACAAGGCCTCATGGCAGGACTCACAGCAGGCTTCTCCATAAGAGGAGAACACACAGGCCCTTTCAGTCCCACGTTACAGTGGCAAAGCAGGAGCCATGTGGAGCAGGCCAGCTCCAAGCTTGTGCTGTAAACTGGGGGCTCCAGATTAATTTGTAACCTGAAGAACGGCACTTTGTAACTTACAGAGTTACAAGAGCTGTCAGTCCTTTAGTCACCAACTGCATTTTCATGGGACACATCATCTAGGCTGGCCCTTAAACTAAGATAGGGGGCACTTCCTCAGTAAATGGAGTATGTTGTGTGTTCCACCCAAATATCCTGGCTTCTAAAGGAGAGATGAGGGCCTTGCTGTTGGATCTGAGACTGGAGTGAAAGGGCAGGTCAGAAATTAAGGGAACTGCAGTGAACCCAGAGGGCTTGTTCTAAACAGTCCTGCTCCATTCCACTGATATAGTGTGCACCATACTTTTCGGCTTCATGCAAATGTTTGGTTTCCTGTCCCATTTACCAATTTTTTCCTCTGCCTGTCTCTTCTCTGAGCCATTGGAAAGAGATGAAAAGGCTGTTTATCCAAGAGGGATGACATTTAGAGATGAACTTGATCAGGCTTTGACAGCGCATGATCCTGTAGGAAGATGGTTCTATAACTGGGCTCTAGCTCTTGAGATTGATCTACTCTTTGTGTCTGGCTCATATTTAATATTAAAACTTTTTTTCACCACATACACTAAATATACATTTGAGGCAAGAATCTTAGAAACAGTTTGCTTCAATTGAATTATACCAATTTAGGATCTGGCTATAAAATTGTCCATAATATGTACTATCCATAAGTAGAAACATGCAGTAACTCATCACTACAACACTAATGGCTAGTCATTATTCCAAAAATATATCACTATTATAGTAGACCATAGGGACCAACAAACTAGGTGGGCCTAATGTTTTAGCAACTCAGAATTGTAGACAGCTTTTGCTTACAATAAGGAAGATAGACAAAAGGCAGGGAAAAGAGGTTTAACAGAAATGCAAGAAAATCTGTTCTAATCTTGCTTATCTTCTGATAGATTACATTTTAAAATACCCCAAGATGGGTGAGTATGCTGACAGTCCATTGTATTCTCTCAGGATAGTATATGATAGAATACAGCATTTGAACAATAAGGCTGCATTCAGATGAGCACAGACATGCAGTATGTGGAGCTGTAGACCCATCTGCGGTGCCACACGCTACACATGAAGGTGCTGCTACCTTGCAGCATGGGGTGGGGTTGGGGTTCACACCAGGAGATCCCAGGGTAAAAAAAACCATGCCAAAAAAACGTGGAGCAGAAGACATGGTGGCAATGCACACCACCCAAAACCTGAGCCTGGCTAGCTGGAGCCACAGTCCAGCTGCTGGCCAGGCCCCCAGCTACAGGAGTGCTACAGCTGCAGTTCCTCAAGGCTCCCAGGATCCCAGGTAAGGCTGCTGGGGCTAGTAGTTGTTGGTTCCAGCCTCCCCTACCCCAACCTAGTGTAACCTCCCGTGCGCCAGAGGGTATGTGGCATGGGCATTTTCTGGGGACAAATAGCAGCAGTACAAGGTGTGCTACTGCTACTTGTCCCCAGGGAAACAAATGGCTGCACTCGTGTGGATGCAGCCTGAGGGATATCAGAGAACAGTCTCTTTCCTAACAATACAGAACTTTTATACATACATTTCAAAAATATATTGATTAAACAAACCAGGCCAAGTTCATCACTTGTGTAGGCAAGTGCAACTCCCAAAGAAATGCCATAGGAAAATTTGTAAATGGGTCACAAAGTGGGTGTATGTGTTAAAGCAATCACTCAGATACTAGTGAGGCTTTCTGCAGGTATGCAAAAGGAGGGTAACTTCCTAAGGGAGTATATTAAAAAAAACCCCAACTAATAACAGCTACCTATGTAGTGATCACAGAGTGCAATAAGCACAGCCACAAATGGATGAGAAGAACTAACAACAACCTTTACTTGTGGAGTGGTAGACAAGCCTCTGCAGATCCTTTGTCTTCCCATAACTCACCAGGTAGCTGCTGTTTGAGGGACCAGCTCCTCAGTCTCCTGTTAGGGAGCATCTTTGCATTATAACTTCTGTCACTATAGCTTATACAACAAAAGAGGCCTGCTTTATATTTTAACTTCCACACTCTTAGCTGACTTTCTTGCTAAATACTATTTCTTCCCCTTTGCTTGAAAAAGATTTATTTACTGGGTCAACATCTCTGCTGGTGTAAGAAGATGAAATTTCACTGAAGTCAATGAAGTGACTCCTGTTCATAGCAATGGAGAACTGGACTATACTATACCTAGAGAAAGCAAATCAGTGCCATTTATATTACTATGCCATTGACACCTATTGCGTGACCCATTGATGCCACAATCTAAGTCTGGGATTTTCAAAACAGCTCAAACTAAAATGCCACTGAATTTTAAAGTCAGGTGCCTAATATCCTTAGGCTCTTCTGAAATCCCATCATAAGCCAGCACTGAATTTGACCCAATAGTAACAAATAAACCTTTAAAATACAATTCAGCAATAAAATTAACTGCAGATAGTAACATGCTCTTCAGGAAGATTGTGTGAGCCCAGTCCCAGTGGTGCTACCATGCTAGCCACATACTAAGGAAAGACTTTTCCAAAATAGCTGAACATTCACAATCTGACCCTCCTCCTTAGCCCCACATAGTTAATAAACCTTCAGAAATATATAAACAGAGTCCCTTAAAAAACCTTCTTTTACCTCTTTCTGGGGAAAGATACAGGGTTACCTTAGAAAGATATTATACAGATAATCACCAGCCAGAAAAGAAAAGAAAAAATTCAATCCCCTATAATTGTAATTTACTCATTTACTCTTGGCTGCATATTGCAAATTAAATGAAAATGTTCTGTGACCTGGAAAGGAAGAAAACAACATATTTTCATTTTGTAGAACTCAAAAGTTCTTTCTTTGATCTGATGCATTTCAAAACAAATCAAAAACAAACAAAAACCCTCCTACCTGTTTCTTGAAGTACACAAATGTCATTGCATCCTGAATGCAGGGAGAAATAGGATTTTCCACTTTAGTCAACTGAAAATGGCAGTGGTTACAACATACAAGCACAGAAGCCTGGTTTTTTCCTATTCATTTTCAGTGTATGAAAACTTTTATGGCTTTTAGACCTAAAGTAATGAATCAAATCCATAAAAAAAACAACCAAAAACTCTGGGGAACTCTGCATCCAGATTCTGACAAACTCAGGGAGTCATCCTTTTTTCTGCAATGGTTTGAGCTGAAGCAACATATACAAACTTGGAATACATTTAGATTCAGATCCTGTTCCAGATCTAGACTTCTCGGCTCTGGTCAACCATTTCTATTCAGTAGACTCATTTCATAGTTTGGATAAATGCTGATGTCTGAAAAAAATGGAAGGTCAGAAAAGGATCACTATACTTTAGAATTATATTTTCTAAATTCATAGAATCAGAAACCATGAAAGTGAAATTTGGGAGAGTCAGGTCTCTCTCACACTAGTTTAGATACCTGAAGGGCCCTCCATCATCACAGTACTCAATACCTTATAATACCTTCCATGGCATTTAGCCATGGAAGTCTGAACACATTTTTGTGGTATATGCCTGGCCCCTGAGGTATACCCCAATTCCTGTATAGTTGTCTATATAAAAACTGATAGTATTTAGCCCAGAGGTACTCAACTTCCAGCCTGTAGGCCAGATCTGGCTCCTGGCACAGGGTCATCTAGCCTGTGGGGTTTCCCACAAATCAAAACATTTGGTGGCAGGAGGGTGATCTCACCTCTCCCCAGTTGCCAAATTTTTAGATCTATGGGGAGCTCCACAGGCCAGACAGCATGACCCTAGGTGCTAGACTGGGTGCACAGGGCAGCATGGGGTCTGATCTTAGTGTGCAGGTCAAGGCAGAGGGAATATGGGGCTTTGGGGGCTGATCCCAGCATGGGGGGACCAATGCCAGAGTGTAGGGGCAGTTCAGGGCCCTGATCCTGGTGCATGGGGCTGTGCAGGGGCCGTGCACAGCCCAATGCTAGGAGGTGGGGACAGCACGGTGGCCCAGGTCTTGAATCCAGTGCATGGGGCCCAATCACGGAATGCAGAGCTAGACATAGGCAGTGTGGGGCCCTGTCATGTGGAAGTGGTACAAGGCCCCAGGCTTCAATATTGACACACAGGGGTGGCCTGGAACTCCAGGGTCCAATCGTGGTGTGTGTGGGGGCAGCATAAGGCCTGATCCAACCTGTGGAGTGAGACTGAGTACGACTGGGTTAGCATGCTCAGATGATTTCATTTTGCACATGGCTAATCTAAATTTAATCTAAACTTTCCCCAGTTTTCCACTGGTCAACAGATAATCTACAAACATCAAGCTAGCAACTTAGCTTCAGTTGTTAATATTTTACTGTAAATCTTCTTTAGATAGGTGCTGGACTGGGTGCACAGGTCAGCATGAGTGACATGGGCCTGGCGTGAGAGTTAGTGTAAGAGCATGTGAAAGGGTTATCAGCAGGCACTCTCACTCCTGAGTTTCCCCCCAGTTGCCCTACACATGGCACAGCACACCCTATGCCTGCTGTGCCCCCAGGGAGCCGAAGCCCCCCGCACCAAGGATAGTCCTCTGGTGCCAGACATTATGTAAAGGGGATAAGGGACCAACCCTCCCCAATAGGGACCTGGGAACCCAGGGAATCTCCTAGCTACTTGGGAAGCCAGGTAGCTAAAATGGTAACCTACCTGCATCAAGAACTAGGAGAGCAATTCTTCAGGAAGGCACCTCAAGGGAGGATGAAGACCAGCGGGCATAAACTGATAGAGGGTAAACTCAGGCTAGACATAAGATCTGTAAAGGGTCACCAGAATCTGGACACATTCCCAGCAGAGGTGGTGCAGTCACCCTCCTTGGAGGTGTTCAAGATGAGGCTGGACAGTCACCTTGTTGAGCTTGTCTGAGCCCAATAACTTCCTGAAACTAATGCCACTGCATGTATCTAATTTAATAAGGAAGTGGATGCATGAACAACACACAGAGGGCGTAGAAGGGGGCAGCTGGGTAATACTGGCAATCAGTAAACCACATAAAGTTATCTTAACAGCCAGTGTCTCAGCCTTTGGCCTTGCACTTAACAAACATAAACACATGTCATTATTAGGCCTGACTGTGCACCCTGTCATGCCTTATTGCTCAGCTATGCATATATTTCATCACAAGCCTTTGGCAGCAAAGGCTTGTGATGAAATATATGCATAGCTGAGCAATTTCTTTGATTGAAGAAATTATGTATACCTTATTTTCCGCAAACCCTATAACTCACTCTACACTTCCTCCTTTTGTGCCTGGCTTTCTGATTTTCCCAGTCACTTCCAGTGTTTGTGCCTTCCCAGAAGAATTTTATACAATCTTTTATAATTTTTTCCAAGTTCAGTTCATCATCCTTTTACCACATCAAACAATTTTCACCTTTTTAAATTCCTTTCTGCCTTTATTTTCTTACTTTTCCCTTCATAATATTCTCTCTCCTTTAGTCAGCAATATTTAAAGTCACAGAGTCTATCCCCATATCTCTATTTTAAATAACTCACAAAATCTACACTAAAAGAATGTTAAGGTTGCAAAGTCAAGCCTGAGAACTTAAGGACTTCCAAAATAAAGGTTACTTGAGCAACCTTTATTTAGCCCCCTTTTTAGGCCTGCACTATGATTAGAGCTGTTTGGATATTTTTCAGTGAAACAACATTGAGAACTAGGGCTGTGCAAAATTTTGCTGGGTGTTTCGTTTCAAGGCTGTTTTCTTGTGTTTTACGCTCAAAACAGTGAAATCTAAGCAAAACAAAAGCCTTCAAAACAGCTTTGAAATGATACAAAGGCACTCAAAATGTTTCAAAAGTTTTGAAATGTTTCGAGTTTTGAAGCTGGACTTACTTGGCTTCAGCGCCTGTCCCAGCTGGCGGCAGCAGCAGCCTCCTGTCATCCAGTACAGATCCAGGGGCTGTGCACCCCAGAAGAAATCTGGCACAGCCCCCAACCCTCCTGGGGGTGCAGGCCCCCAGATCTTTGCACCAGATGACAGCATGCTGTCGCTGCCGGCTGGGGCCAGTGGCAGCACCAATCTTCCCAGAGCTCGGCATGGGCTGCTCCCAGCACCAGTCCTAGCTGGCAGCAGCAGCCTCCTGTCATCCAGCAGGCAGATCAGGGGCCTGCCAGCACCCCTGGGAGGAGTCCCTCACAGCCTTGCAGCCCTCCCAGGGGTGCGGGCCTCGGGATCTGTGGGCCGGATGACAGGAGGCTGCTGCTGCCAGCAAGTGACAGAAGTTTTGCTTGTCAACACCTTGAGGTGCAGTTTCCCAGAAACCTCTGCACACAGCTCCTTGAAATTTGCCAGGCATCATGCCCTCAGAAGGGACTAGCATCCCTGCGAGTTTCATCTGAATCAGGCAGGAAATGACAATGTTTTAGGCATTTTACTGATTCCCCATTATAGCTTATGGGCGAAACGCTGGAACAGCGAAACAGTTTTGACTAAACGAAATGGAACAGTGTTTTCAAAATGAAATGAAACTCAAAACAAAACACTGTTCTGTCAAAACAATGACACAAAAGTCAAAGCAGAATGGTGCTGTTTCGTACAGCCCTACTGAGCACCCCGTCCCCAGTCCATAGAAGTTCCCTGGTCGTTCTGCCTCAGAGCCAGGGAAGTTGGTAGTTCCTTGCTTCTACTCAGTGAAATTTTTCACAAACTAGAAACTGTTTTTCTGCAAGCTCTTACAATGCCAATGTCTTTAAATAATACTTTGCTTTTCAACAGGACCCAATATCTAACTCCAGGGCCAGAAGCTCCTTTAAGGCTTTCTCCTTTATTAACAGGATATTCACCTGTTTATCCAGTGGGTGCCCAATTATTATAGGAGTATCTTTCTTATATAAATGGATTTCTCTGCAAACAGGGCTACAACAACAAGAGCAAAAGCCTTTAAGAGGAAACACAAGGAGAGCAAAAGGAGTTGGGCCAGTACTTGATGCTAGTGATGCCTCCTAGAAGGTCAAAGTTCAGCTTCTCTCCCCATGGCACCAGTCAGAAACTACTCCAACATACAGCTCTAAGACAATCCAGGTAGCCTGAAATGAAATGATATGTAAAAATTAAACAAGCTCCATCAGATATCACTTAAAGCACAGCTGGACTGACTTCCACTAGACCAAGGGTGGCCAATTCAGCACAAGTGCCACAAGTGGCAACAGAAATCTCCATGTGTAGTGCACACAAAATCAGGAAGGGGACAGACAACACAGCAGCAGATAGGTCAGGAAGCAGAAAGC
This sequence comes from Alligator sinensis, assembly GCF_000455745.1. Lineage (NCBI taxonomy): Eukaryota > Metazoa > Chordata > Crocodylia > Alligatoridae > Alligator > Alligator sinensis. The sequence goes on from NW_005842072.1 coordinate 2,262,584, forward strand.
AGAGCAGGAAATCAGGCGGTGAGCACAGAGTGGGGAATCAGAGCAGCAGATCTGGCAAAGGAAGGAGATTGAGGTAGCACTTGGGGAAGGTGCAAAGCTAATTTGTTGCATGCCTACCAAAAAGGTTGGCCCCTACTGGCCTAGACCAGTAAGAGCATGTCTATGGCAAAGGGTAGTGCTGGGAACAGCTCTCTCGCTCACTAGCTGCATTAGTGTGGCACTGTGCCTACGGTCATTTGACCCTGCTAAGAAGCATTGTGCCATGTAGACATAACCTAAGTTTAGTTACAGATCACTGAAATATTACCTGCAGCAGAAAGCGTTTGTTTGCATACAGCCTAAAGCCCTATGTTTCTGTCTGTCAGCTGAACGGCTGACCACTGTGGTGACTAATGGGCTAGAAACACATACATTACAATACAGTGCTGCACTTCAACATACACAGAACACCATGTGAATTAGCATCTTAGAGAAAAAAAATTAAGATAATAGTTAGAGTCTGTGAGTTACCAGAGAATTTCTCTTTCCTTATTGTCCTAGCTCACTACAGAAGTCCAAGTATCAAACCTGTTATCTCCCATAGCCTAGCTTCAATTTTGTGACAAGTTTCTGAGAGACTTGGTCCATCTCCTCTGAGTTCTCCAAACTAACAGAGCGCTGTAAGAGATAGATAAACAGGTGTTTCTCCACGGAACAAAAGCAAATGCAAGGCTGTTCAGGAATTTAAGTGTCCTGGGCAGAAGGGCTTTGGCTGGGTAATGTTTGTGAATGGATATGGGTATATATATAAAAATGAGAAAGAGAGAGAGTCAGAGAGGAAGGTTTCCAGTGTGTGGAAACCCAGAGGAGGAATCTTGAGCATAGTCTGAATAGCACTGTTCTGTGAACCTGGGATCAGGAACTTTAAAGAGGATTTGGGATTCTAGTGCTGGCTGAAAGAGTCCTGGGACTGTCCCTATTTGACTGAGTCCTTCTGTGCTCAGAAATGCAGAATTATGCACTTTCTTGTGAAGAAATAGAATTGCATCAAAGATACCTGACTCCATCATTTATTTCTCTCCCTCATCTCAAATGCTGGTTAGCTGCTCAGGTCAAAAGGACCACTTTGGTCTATATCAAGAGTAAAATGTACTTGATACAAGAGGAAAAGGAGAACTTATTTAAATAAAAATGAGACAGGGCAAGCTGGCTTTTTTCCAAGATTCATTAACATCCCACTATGTATCTCATTGTATTTCATATTCATCTTTCTTTTTCTTCATGCTAACACTTTATGGAATATGCAGCAGTTGTAAATATGCATGAAATGAAAAATCCTTTAGCAGTACCCAGAGCGAACAGAGAGAGTGCGGCGACACAAGCTGGCTATAACATTTCATTTAAGCATCAACAGTAAAATCTCAAAACTAAAATCTTGGATATCTCTGAATAGCTTTCTACCAGGCCACCCAGCACTAGGGGTGTGCGAAGCGGGCTCTATTCGATTTGGATTTGGCCCGAATCAGGGACAGTAATTTGATTCGAATCACTGTTCCTGATCTGATTCGGCCAAATCTAAATGTGAAGATTTGATGCTGATTCAGAGAATCAGCAATTCGAACATAGACACAACTTTAAATGTTTTTTCTACATACCTCGAGGTAGCAGGCACGGCTCAGGAATGCTGCAATGCTAGGGCACATGGAGCATCCCACAGAACTGCAGAGGGGCCCTTCATGTGCTCAGCGGTGAACCCAGAAGTGGACCAGAAGTACTTCTAGTCCACTTCCGGGTCTGCCGGGAGTGCACTGGCTCCCCCCCCATGTTCCCCTGACTTGGTGATCAGCCAGACCCAGGAGGCACCAGTTGCTGAGCTGGCGGGCGTGGGGGGCCCCCACGACTCCACAGTGGACCCAGAAGTGGATCGGAAGTGCTTCTGGTCCACTTCCGGGTCTGCTGCCAAGTGCGCTGGGGAGCTCCCTGTGCTTCTGTGGGATGCTCCATGCGCCCCAGCATCACAGCATTCACAAGCCCCTGCTACCTAGAGGTATGTAAAAAAAACCATTAAGCTGTCTCTATGTCCGAATTGCCAAATCTCTCCAAATTGATTCAGAGGGTTCCGATTTGATTTGGAGAGATTAAAGGGTCCTCTGATTCAATTCAGATTCGGAGATTCAGCGACTGAATCAGGCCAAATATCCACCTAATTGAATCAGGGACTGAAGCTTCGCACAGCCCTACCCAGCACCTGGTCATTTGTAGTTCAGCCACTACAGCAACCTGGCCCATAAATGCAACCCAGAAACACATGCTCTGCTTCTGAATCCCAAGGTCACTAACATATTTTTCAGCTCCCTTTCTTAAGCATTTGTTGTGCATTCATGACAGCAATATCTAAATGCTCAAGTTCCTGAGCAGCCTCTGGGTAAAAGTGGACAGGAAGAACTCAAAAGTCCAGGAGCTGTCCAGACTGCTGTAAAAGAAGTGGAAAAGGGAGAGGATTTATCTAATAACTGGAGCATACCTGTGGATACTGTTGCTGCTATGTAAGACTTAGACGGGCCAAAAAGGGCTTCCTGCAATTCAGTGGCCATTCACAGAACTCCTGACTCTCACAGGTAATAGAGGCTAGTGACAGACATTCAAAAAGCCTGAGACCTGAATTGATTCAATCTTTGCAGGTTAGTCTAACCTGGCTAGGCTGAACCAGTTTGTAACCAGACAGACATTCTCTCTGGACTGAGGAAATTCAGGCACATGTCTGCAGTGGCTCAGGCTAGAAGCCAGGGGGCACTAGAGCAGCCTTCTGCAGGGAGCTGAGCTGAGTGGGAGGGTGGGGAGCATAGCCAGGCCCCAGCAAGACCTCTGATTAGAGAGGTCTGGGATGCATCATCCCAGGCTTTTCCCCACTGGCTGCTCAAGGGGTGGGAGTGTTGCCAGCCCCCTGCTAGCACTCGGAGGTAAGGGGGCAGTGTGCAGTGCATGTATCTGTTGATGATACAGAGCTTTTCAATCTCCCTCCCTGCTTTTTTATAATGTCTGCAGCACACTGACAGGTGAGCAAGCTAGGAGGGGGTTGATAACAGTGTTTATCATGCCATCAGCAAAACAATAGCCTCTCTCCATTTGCTCAAACCCTTCTTAAACAGTTTACCAGCTGACCTGTTGATTAGCTTCAAAAAGTCCTAAACGGTGACACACAGACACAGACACCTCTAGGCAATACCCAGCATACCACCTGCCGAGGGTCCCTGGGGCTGGGGTCAGTGCTGTGGGAGATGGGAGGGAGGGAGGGGGGGAATCCTGCTTGAGCACAGAGAGGTAGTTAGCTGTGTTAGTTTCTAAAGTGCCACCCTGCCTTGCCTTCTGTTCTGTGGGTAATAAAGATGGAATAGATAATGACTTACATAACAATCTATACTTTTAAATAAAATTATGACAGAGGGAGTGGGAGACAGCACACACCCGTTTTCTATTCCTGTTCTGGCTTTCTTTTAATTTATTAAAAGAATAAGAAACACTGTTAAGTAGCACTTTAAATGGAAAGATTTTTCTTGTTTGTTTCACCTGATGCCAGGCATACAATATTATTTTACTCACAGCATGAGACAAACTGAAATTGCTGCTGGCAATTCTGGAAAGTCACAGAGATAACAGGCCAGAACAAGGGGTTTTAGAGCGTAGGAAATTTTTTTTAAAACATCACTTAGATTTAATGCAAACATATAGCAAACAGCAAAATATTAACCACATTCACTTGCAGATGACAAGTGAACCAAATTCCAACACATCACATTATTTGTTAGGAGTAATAGGTACTCAGCACCCTCCTGGCACTAACCTGCAGCTGGTGGGTGTATGGAACCATATTGGAGGAACTGGAACTTTTCTGAACCAGTTAGCCCAGAAATAAATTGGTAGTTATGTATCTTAAAGGAGTTTGTATAATACTTCTTTATGCATGTGAAGCACTTGTGCATGGTGGATGGCAGTAGGATTGTAGAGAGGAAATTTGTAATTCTAAGTCTAATCTGTATCATTTACACAGAGGAGAGGGCCACTGGGTTCATGTACTCAAGGATCTCATAGCTAATCTTAAAACCAATCACTTAAACTGAACTATTAGGGGGCAGCATGAAGATTCCTTCCACAAGGTTCAGGGATGCTGAACAGGGTTGCCAACTGTCAGTAAATTTATGGATTGTCAGTAAAAAATCAGGCTAAAAAGGGCTTCCAGTAAAATCTATAAAATATGTTTACCCATCAGTAAAAGCACTATGCAGCTGAAGCTTGATTGAAACTCTGACAGATGGAGAAAAGCAGCACGGCCTGGCATCCAAACGGAACAGCAGCACCCTTCAGAGACCATTCCCTCAGCCATGTGCTTCTGTTGCTGTATGCCGGGCTAACTGTAATACTGCTAGGTCACAGGAAGGTTTCTTTCAGGGTCTGTGCTGGGACAGAGGGATTAGGTCTGGTGGGGGTAAGGATGGGCGTACCACAGCTTAAGGTGAACTCACAGGCATCAGGGTGTGGACTAAGTATGGTACCCCTGTCAAAGGGCAGGGGGAGATGGGGGCAACACAGTGTAAAACCATCACTGCAGTCAAGCAGGGTTCCCAACCCAAGAATATGTTTTTACTATGGCTGTGCAAAGCCTCAGTCCCTGATTCAATTCGGCAGAGATTCAGCCCGATTTGGTGGCTGAATCTCCAAATCTGAAATGAATCAGAAGACCCTTGAATCTCTCTGAATTGAATTGGAACTCTCCAAATCGATTTGGAGAGATTCAGAAAGATTCAGAGATTTGGACATAGAGACAGCTTTCCTCTAGGTAGCAGGGGCTCATGGAGCATCCCACAGAAGCATAGGGGGCTCCCCAGTGCACTCAGCACCAGACGCAGAAGTGGACCAGAAGCACTTCTGTGAACTCCCAGCTGTGCCCCCCCAGCTCGGTGATTGGTGCCTCCTGGGTCTGGGGGGACACCTGGGGTCCCTCCACAGCTGATCACTGAGCCGGGGAGGCACAGGAGGGTCCCCCAGCAAGCACCCCAGCAGACCCAGAAATGGACCAGAAATACTTCTGGTCCATTTCTGGGTTCGCTGCCAAGCATGTGGTTGCCAGCCCCCTGCTAGCACTCGGAGGTAAGGGGGCAGTGTGCAGTGCATGTATCTGTTGATGATACAGAGCTTTTCAATCTCCCTCCCTGCTTTTTTATAATGTCTGCAGCACACTGACAGGTGAGCAAGCTAGGAGGGGGTTGATAACAGTGTTTATCATGCCATCAGCAAAACAATAGCCTCTCTCCATTTGCTCAAACCCTTCTTAAACAGTTTACCAGCTGACCTGTTGATTAGCTTCAAAAAGTCCTAAACGGTGACACACAGACACAGACACCTCTAGGCAATACCCAGCATACCACCTGCCGAGGGTCCCTGGGGCTGGGGTCAGTGCTGTGGGAGATGGGAGGGAGGGAGGGGGGGAATCCTGCTTGAGCACAGAGAGGTAGTTAGCTGTGTTAGTTTCTAAAGTGCCACCCTGCCTTGCCTTCTGTTCTGTGGGTAATAAAGATGGAATAGATAATGACTTACATAACAATCTATACTTTTAAATAAAATTATGACAGAGGGAGTGGGAGACAGCACACACCCGTTTTCTATTCCTGTTCTGGCTTTCTTTTAATTTATTAAAAGAATAAGAAACACTGTTAAGTAGCACTTTAAATGGAAAGATTTTTCTTGTTTGTTTCACCTGATGCCAGGCATACAATATTATTTTACTCACAGCATGAGACAAACTGAAATTGCTGCTGGCAATTCTGGAAAGTCACAGAGATAACAGGCCAGAACAAGGGGTTTTAGAGCGTAGGAAATTTTTTTTAAAACATCACTTAGATTTAATGCAAACATATAGCAAACAGCAAAATATTAACCACATTCACTTGCAGATGACAAGTGAACCAAATTCCAACACATCACATTATTTGTTAGGAGTAATAGGTACTCAGCACCCTCCTGGCACTAACCTGCAGCTGGTGGGTGTATGGAACCATATTGGAGGAACTGGAACTTTTCTGAACCAGTTAGCCCAGAAATAAATTGGTAGTTATGTATCTTAAAGGAGTTTGTATAATACTTCTTTATGCATGTGAAGCACTTGTGCATGGTGGATGGCAGTAGGATTGTAGAGAGGAAATTTGTAATTCTAAGTCTAATCTGTATCATTTACACAGAGGAGAGGGCCACTGGGTTCATGTACTCAAGGATCTCATAGCTAATCTTAAAACCAATCACTTAAACTGAACTATTAGGGGGCAGCATGAAGATTCCTTCCACAAGGTTCAGGGATGCTGAACAGGGTTGCCAACTGTCAGTAAATTTATGGATTGTCAGTAAAAAATCAGGCTAAAAAGGGCTTCCAGTAAAATCTATAAAATATGTTTACCCATCAGTAAAAGCACTATGCAGCTGAAGCTTGATTGAAACTCTGACAGATGGAGAAAAGCAGCACGGCCTGGCATCCAAACGGAACAGCAGCACCCTTCAGAGACCATTCCCTCAGCCATGTGCTTCTGTTGCTGTATGCCGGGCTAACTGTAATACTGCTAGGTCACAGGAAGGTTTCTTTCAGGGTCTGTGCTGGGACAGAGGGATTAGGTCTGGTGGGGGTAAGGATGGGCGTACCACAGCTTAAGGTGAACTCACAGGCATCAGGGTGTGGACTAAGTATGGTACCCCTGTCAAAGGGCAGGGGGAGATGGGGGCAACACAGTGTAAAACCATCACTGCAGTCAAGCAGGGTTCCCAACCCAAGAATATGTTTTTACTATGGCTGTGCAAAGCCTCAGTCCCTGATTCAATTCGGCAGAGATTCAGCCCGATTTGGTGGCTGAATCTCCAAATCTGAAATGAATCAGAAGACCCTTGAATCTCTCTGAATTGAATTGGAACTCTCCAAATCGATTTGGAGAGATTCAGAAAGATTCAGAGATTTGGACATAGAGACAGCTTTCCTCTAGGTAGCAGGGGCTCATGGAGCATCCCACAGAAGCATAGGGGGCTCCCCAGTGCACTCAGCACCAGACGCAGAAGTGGACCAGAAGCACTTCTGTGAACTCCCAGCTGTGCCCCCCCAGCTCGGTGATTGGTGCCTCCTGGGTCTGGGGGGACACCTGGGGTCCCTCCACAGCTGATCACTGAGCCGGGGAGGCACAGGAGGGTCCCCCAGCAAGCACCCCAGCAGACCCAGAAATGGACCAGAAATACTTCTGGTCCATTTCTGGGTTCGCTGCCAAGCATGTGGAGGGCCCCCCTGCACTCCTGTGGGATGTTCCATGCACCCCTATATCGCAGCAATCATAAGCTACACCTGCTACCTCAAGATATGTAGAAAAAACTTTTAAAGCTGTGTCTGAATCATTGATTCTTCAAATCAGCATTGAATCTTGAGATTCAGATTCAGGCAAATCGAATCATAGACAGAGATCCAAATCACATCACTGGCCCTGATTCAGGCCGTATCCAAATCGAATAGGGTCCACTTTGCATACCCCTAGTTTTTACTACAAACTTTTTACTGGCAATCAAACTTTTTTTTTACTTTTTTACTATGACTGATGTTAAACCCCTACATTTAAATCAAGTCTTTTTTTCCTTAGGCCTGAAAGCAGAGCAGACACTGGCAGAAGAGTTACATTTATATTATATAAAATATGTACCGGTAAAAATATATTTCAGAAAAAAAAAATTTTGGTTGTCATTAAAAATTTGCAGATGGTCAGTAAAAAAAATATGTCTTGGGTTGACAACTCTGATGCTGAGACTGCCTCCTTATGCCTGTTCCACAACTGTCCCCACTGCAAATTTGAAGTAGTACAAACATCTTTGTGTGAGCTCCTTCTCTCTCTCCATCCCAGTGAACTGTACCCTGAGGCATTACTTTCTTGTTTTGAACCAAGTATCCTATCACTGATAAAATAGCCAATGCCTTTTTGTCAATTTACTCCATAAACACTTAGAAATTCAGGTGAAAGACCAGGGCTTTAAAAAGGCAGGCTTTCCAGGTAGCAAGCTTGGAATTGGCAAGATATAACTTCTAATCTCAACTCATCATCTACATGACTTTCATGCAACGTCTACCTATACTAGTTGGTGGGTTTTTCTGTGGAAACTGAAACAAGTGAAGCACTTTCCATGAGTTTAGGAAGTTACACTTGTCCTAAGAGTACTAGACAATGCAGTTCAGCAACACTTTCAAACATGATTAATGTTAAGCATTTACTGAAGTCCATTTTTATTCAACAAAGCAATCTGTATGTGTGTGCTTCAGTTCTACTGGTATCTCTAAAAGTTTAACATGTATACAGTAGGGCTGTGTGAAATTTCACCAATTGTTTCATTGCAAAGCTGTTTTGATGCATTTTGAGCATGAAACAGCAAAATCGAAATAAAACAATAAGATTTGAAACAGCTTCAAAATGAAATGAGGGCACTCAAAATGTTTCAAAAGTTTTGAAATGTTTTGAGTTTCAAAGCTGGGCTTACTTGGCTTCAGCACCAGTCCCAGGTGGCAACGTCCTCTCATCTGGTGCACAGATCCAGGGGCTCGCACCTCTGGGAGGAGTCTGGCATGGCATGGCTGCCCTCCCAGGGGTGTGAGCCCCCATATCTGCACCCTGGATGAGAGGAGGCTGCCCTGTTGCCTGGGACTGGCGCTGGGCATGGGCTGTGCCCAGCACAAGAGATAATTGCCTCCCCTCATCTGGGGCACAGATCCAGGGACTCACACCCCCGGGAGAGTCCAGTACAGCCCAGCAGCCCTCCCAGGGTGTGAGCTCCTGGATCTGCATCTCAGATGAGAAGAGTTTGCCTGGGACTGGTGCTGGGCGTGAGCTGTGCCAAGCACCGGAGATAACTGCTGCTGTCACCTGTCCCTGGCAGCAGCTGCAGCCTCCCCTCTTCCAGTACACAGATCCGGGGGCTTGCACCCCAGGGAAGAGTCCAGCACAGCCCTGCAACCCTCCTTGGGGTGTGAGTCCCCAGATCTGTGCACCAGATGAGGAGAAGCTGCCCTGCTACCTGGGACCAACACTGGGCATGGGCTGTGCCCAGAACCAAAGCTAACAGCTGCTTCTCACACCCCTAGGAGGGCTGTCCGGCTGTCCCAGATGCCTCCCGGGGGTGCTAGCCCCCCGAATCTGCATGCCAGGTGAGAGGACGCTGCTGCTGCCAGCAAGTGTCAGGAGTTGCTCTTTGAAGAGACTGAGGTGCAGTTTCCCAGAAATTTCTGCACCTATCTTCTTGAAGCTTGGCAGGCTTCATGCCCTGAGAAGGGGGTACCATACCCGCAAATTTGATCCAAATCAGGAAAGAAATGAGAAAGTTTTAGGCATTTTCATGATTCCCCATTATAGGTTATGGGCAAAATGTCAAAATGCGTTGGAACAGCAGAACAGTTTTGACTAAACAAAATGGGACAGTACTTTGAAATGAAATGAAACAATGAAACGAAACACTGTCCCATCGAAACGGTGAAACGCACATTGAAACAAAATGATGGTGTTTCGCATAGCCCTAGTATACAGATGTTTTACAAATCAGGGCTCTCTAAATAAACAAACAGCATCTGAACTTTGGCAACCCTATATATATTGTCAGAGCTGAGTTTGAAAAGTGTATTTTTAAATTGTTGTAAAAGAGCTATGAATAGTACATGAGGAAAAAAATCTACTGTCCATCTTCGTATTCAGTCCTAGGCTATTATTATTCTTTGAACATGTTAATAACACCCTTGCCATCTAAGCAGGACATAATAAAAGTTTTATTTTAATATTTTAGCTGTAGGCAATGGAGCAGAATTCTGAAGTGTATTGCAGGTTATGTGGAACTATAGAGCTAAATTGTCCCCAACAAGGGGGTATTTCTGCATAGCCAGTGGGAAACTTCATATGATTTGGACTCACAGGGGCAGAGCCTCAACTGGTTTAAACTGTTGTTGACCTGCCCAGAAATCAGTCCCAAAATGGTTCTTCTGGGGAGGGGATGATTTTCAGGTACACTTTCCTCCCCATTCCCTGACTTTGTCTCCCAGCATCTCAAGAAAAATGGCAACAACATTTGAATATTTTGTGACTGCAAATGTGTTGAATGCAGCACCAGTTCCACATACCATTTAATCCTTCATTAAAGTACCGCAATTTCTAGTACTGCCAATATGAACAATGAGCACTGCACAGAAGAAGTGGTCCCATTCATGTCAATGGGACTGACTGGAATGTGTTAAGTTAAGCCTGTGTTAGAGTTCTTTCATGACCTGGACATTTTAATTTAGGTATGGACAGATCTTGATTACCTTTTTCTTTATTTATCAAAATTGACAGTAATTGATTTCATAGCACTGGGGAATAAAACTTGGGGATCTAGGAGCATTTCAGTCAGGTTTTAGCTTTCCTGAGTAGGATTCTAGGTCAGAACAAATGTAAAGAATATCTTATTCAACATATTTCACATATTTGAAGCAAGCCACAGTGGAGGAAAAAGAATATGAAAAGGTGCAAAAATGTATAATAGCAGTCACAAATAGATGAACTGTTATTTTGTTAATTTGACTTTTTCTTACATGTGAAATAGTTTAGATCAGATATCATTTTGCTTTAGAAAAGTGGTAAAAATTAAATTCTACATACTATGTTGATGGAAAAAGTTAATAGAAATTTTAATGAAAGTGCCAACTACATAGGGTTTGAACTCAATATCCTTGAAATATAAGGCATTTATCCCCCAGGCTACTCTGCTTTTAGCGACATCCAAAAACATGAAATGTATGTTTCATGAGCTCATAGGAACAGAGCTACTACCTTACTTTAGAGTCTGCTTCTTGCTTTTAAAAAATGTATTAATTAATGCAATTAAATTAAATTAAGAGGTGAAAATGCAGCAATCCCCATACCCCATTTTCATAGCAAGGACCACATTTTAATAGAGCAATTGTCCTTTCTGCCATCTTCCTAGTTATGACTGCACAACATTCCTGGAGCAACTGCAATAATTGTATACATAGACAAATTATATTAGAGATGTATCTACATATTTTAATACTCACCAAAAGATTTAACTTGCATGGGAAACCCCCCCTCCTATTACTCAGCCTCCTTTTTCTTTTTCCCCCTTTGCTTCATCAGAGTTGTTTTTCTTTTCTTGTACCTGACTCCCTGCCATGGCACTGCAGGCCCACTTGGTTTAGCTGGTTGGTCCATTTCACTATGTTTTCTATAGTGTAGACACACTCAGTGTTTGGACTGGTAGGGGAGAAGGAATTTAACCCTTTTAAGATGCTCCTCCATTTTTCTTCAATCTTATGTAAGACTGAACTTCTTCAAGGCTTGTAGTGACAGTCGGGAGTAGGAAGAGGCATTGGTCAAGTACTGGCAGACTGGAGGAGAAATTGGTGGGAGTCCATTGGCTTCTGCCTGCCTGAGGGTAAATAACCTTCTTAAAGGGAGGCACCATTGCAGGCCTGGATCAATAGCTCCAGCTCTCACACTCATGAGATTGGAGTAGGATAGATTTTTTAGCTGTTTTGCTATATGTCTTTTTTGAGACTGGGGAAGATTGATATACTAACCACAGGAGTAGCAGTGTGGGGTAGATTTTTTCCATCTTGCCCACAAGAGCCCAGGAACTTGATTCGTGGGTCAGGAACTGAAGCCCCAGTTGTCATGATTTTGTCCGTGTTCAGGGAAGGTGCTCATTTGTTTGAGGCTCCGGTGCTCTGATAGACTGGAAGTGGAAGGAGTTTCAAGAGAAAGCAGACCCTAAAGAAGCTGAGGAATAGGAGTGAGGTCCTTAATGGCTTGTACAGTGAGGATGTAATCCTTCAGTCTCCAATGGAGAAGGGAATAAAGTCTCAAGAACATCCCACACCTAACAGGATGAGGGAGACTCTCTAGCTGGTGGACAGTTGAAGGAAAGAAAGAGGACCTGCATTGTAAGTTTTCTTGCCAGATGGTTTTCAAGTGACTGAAGTTAAAGTTGTGGCCTAGGTAAACCATAACTCTTTTGACTTGTCTTTCTTCTTGCATCTCAGAAAGCATTTTCAATTATTATTGACAGTTTTTATATGATGTTAATCCTCCGCTGGGGAAAGTAGTATGAATCTCACCAGATGCCTCTAGAAAAGTAAAATGAAGATCTTTACTGATGAAGACATGGATGTGAGACAAAATATCCCCACGATAAGCCCAATTATTTAAGACATAGAAAAATACATGTGTTTATATTTGTCTCTCTTCTCTGCTCCCTCCATCCATCTAGTATTGCCTCTCACCATGTCCCCTACAAACCCTGCACTCTCAGTAAGAGGCTTTTCCCCTGCTCTTATCTATATCAGACTTCCAGTATCTGTCTGTATCATCATCTCTCCGTGCCATTTGAAATCACTGATGGCAGTATTTTCTCTCTCTCTCTCTCTCTCTCACCCTTACATCTTAATTGTTCCTTTTCTCTATTCCAATCTTTTTTTTATTTCTTTGTTGTAATTTAATTATGTAATATTGTCTCATGTTCCTGGTTTCCTTTTCTCTGAAATGAGTTTGTTGCTGTCCAGTTGCCATTGTGTATCACTTATATCACTTATACACATATATCTCATATGGCATATTTCTTCCCTGGGTATTATGAAAATGAGTACTGCTGATTCAAGACACATTTTTGTTTTCATTTTGGAAAGTCATACTTGCTAAATATCTTTGTTTCTGATCCTCTGTAGATTTCTCCTTCATCATGCTCCCTTATTACTCTTTGGCTTAGCAATAGATGAAACTATAGTACAAAATAATCTCCTTAAGACACACAATTCATTGCTACGCTGAAATACTTAAATTACAGCATTAAAATATAAAATGAAAGCACAGAGAGAAAGAACAATGAAGAAGCAAGAGTAAGAGAGATAAAATATTGCCACTGGTGACAATGGTATGGAGAGATGATGAGACGAATACTGGAAGTCTGATGTAGATATAAGAGCAGGGGGAGGGGAAAGCCTCCTACTGAAAATAGCAGGGCTTGTAAGGGATATAGTAGGAGGCAGTATTAGGTAGGAAGGAGGAGAGAAGAGAGACGGTAACATAAGAAGAAGCATACACATTCTGTAAATGAATTCAGTTCATAAGCAGTGCTTCTCCAATATTTAAAAACTGTAAAATCAGGGTTTAGATTGCAGTTCGAACTCAAGATAAAACCCTGACTCTGCCCTAATTTTCAGACTGGGCAAATATCTCAACATCCAGGAAGCACCACAGCTTGTAAATCAGGACTTGGCCTGCTGCAGCTGTTGATTTTATTTTTATTGTTCCTACCCTGCAAAGATAATTTTACAATTGCCTTCCAAAGCCAAGCTGAACAACAGCTACAGTCTTTCTCAACCAGTTCCTCAGTCACTTCAAGTCCATTTATTCACATTAAACATAGTCGATGTTACATTTGCCCTTTTGCTTATTGTATTTAAAAATAGCCTTAAGCAAGTGGAATTTTTTTTCTCAATGTAAAACAAAAAATACCGGTTGTTCATCAATTAAAAAAAATCCAAACAACTCTTCTGAGTTCTAGAAATTAAATGGGTAGGCTTTCAGTGAAACTGCACTATAGAACAGTCTACATGGGAAAATATAATTATAAGTGGTTAGTAGTTTTCACTACAGGAGCTCTGTTCTGCTTTCTGAAACACCTAGCATCACTCCATTCATGTGAAATTGGATCAAATCTGTCATACAGCTGTCCCATAGTGATAGCTTTTGGATTGATGAAAACATACTCTACTCGATGTTCATCCATTAGAACTTTTGCTTCCAGCTGTTTAAGACCCCCAGCAAGTACCTTCAAAGCAGAGGTTTTACCCCCTAGAGGGCTTCCCACAATATTAAACCATGCCAAACTAGCACCATTTCATAGATCTGTCAAAAAAATCACATTTATTTATGATGATGAAATACTTAACCCAGAGGGATCAGTCACTTCCCCATTAATAGGAGTAGCTGTGCATATTCTAATTTTCTTTCTAAAGGAGAAGACTTAATTTTTTTTCCAAAAGGAAAGGCTTTGTAAAAATGTTGTATATAAAATGATGGGGTATAAATTCTCAAGTTATGAAATGCCATAAATTATACAAAATGGAAGCTGACCTTCTAAGGAGTAGATTACAATTCCCCTAAACAAAAAAAATATTGCTTATGGGATTTGGTTTTCCATCAGAGAAAACCCTTTCACTTGCTGAGTTTTACAACATACCTCTATTTACCAATTTGTTTAAACAGTATAGCAAGCACAAAATAGCACAATAGGACTTTTCTAAATATATTAAGATCTATGTAAACTCCTAAAATATTCTTTTAGTGAGATGCTTTCAATTTATTTCATTTTACACTGAAACCAAAGGACTCAATATTAGAAATTCAGGTTTTAAAGAATTAGAAATACTCTAACTTGTATTATCTATTTGATGAGCCAGAGAAACGGCTGCAGATTCATTTTCTGTGTGATTTCCCTGATGGATACATTCAAGATGCCATGGTCAGGAGTTGGTAAAACAACCCCTGGGAAAGGGTCAGAAATGATGCTATCAAAGAAACGAGTGTCAAGGGACAAGAACTGAAATTAAAAAAAAAAGATAAGGAATATGCAGCCATAGCCTTCACTAAAGTAATCATTTTAGCTTCCCTTATTTAAATCTCCTTTAATCCTTCATGTACAATTAATAAGACTTGCTATTTAAAAAGAAGTTCAGAGGCATCCTCATTTATTGCTAAAACATAAAAGTAAAATTCTGGCCTTTCATCATCTAAAACATTTATAGAAAACTTCACAAATCAAAAAGTCTCCTTTAAATATCACAGAGGGTGACAACTTAAAAATGCCACTATGAAGAGTGTATTGTCTAGCATACATGCAACATACAGCAACGGCCCCTCACCCCCACCAGAGACCACAGTGAACTATTCCTCAATGGCATTGCCACTGCCAAGAGAGTCATACCAGTTTTAGTGGAATTAAAATTTTTTATTTAAAATAAAAATGTCTAGCCAGCATGGGTACAAAAGAAACCTTTCTTCTATATAATAGTATAGAGGTCTCTGAATGTGTAGACAGTCAAGAACAACACTTCTAAAATAGAGTTATTCTGTATATCCCAGACATTAATTCTGAAGCCTCATTGCATCAATTTATTTTTCAAAAGGGTTCTGTAATACCCAAAAGCTTGCCCATGCCTATCCTAATCATGCAGCTGGTCCAGTAAAAGATGTCACCAACAAGAATTTTTGCCTCTCACATACTTCTTGGACTGTCACAGCAAAAGCATTACTTTAACACCACTCATTTTATGTACTTTACACCTAGATTAGGTATGTGTGCATGTAAGCAGCCCAAAAGGGTCTAGTTTCACGAATACCATATTTCTGTTTTAAATATTCTTCAATGAGCATTGATTTATGTAGAAATACCTGATTTGGCATACAATGGAGATATATTGTAGGCTTGCGCAAATATGGAACTACTCAATTCGGATTCAGATTCGGCCAATTCAGATGCCAGACATTTAATTTGGAGATCTGAATCGTTTTTCCGATTTGATTCAGCCGAATCGCTTCGGAAGATTCAGAGCCGATTCGGAGATTCGGCCATAGAGTACAATAGGGAATCAATGAAATATCTATAACTTTGATATCCTTCAGATGATTCAGATGAAAATTTCAGGAATGATAGCCTCTGCTCAGAGCATGACACATGCCAAGTTTCAAAGAGATAGGTGCAGGGGTTTCTGGGAAACTGCACCTTACATTCCTGAAAGCAAAACTTGTGTGTGTTAAGCCACAGTGGGGTGAAAACTGCAGAGATGGTATCTCTTGCTGAGGCTACAAAACCTGCCAAGTTTCAAGGAGGTAGGTGCAAGGGTTTCTGGGAAACTTCACCTCAAACTTCTGACAAGCAAAACTCATGACATAGGACACACACAGTGTCACCTGTTTCAGATATATAGGGAGGAAGAAGAAGGCACCAGGTAACATTGGGCTCCTACAGGACAGGTTTGGCAATCTGATGTGTGGAAGTGTGGGTCATGGTCAAAGAATCCAAAGCACACCCGGTAACACCAGCTCTGAAGCTGCTGGTTGACCTCTCTGATGCAAGCCTCATGGCACCATCCGCATCTGCTTACCGGAAGAACAGATGAGAAGACCACCTGTGCTCCCGTTTCCCTAAGATTGGCCCTCAGAGCCTTCTAGTCTCTCATGATGCAGTCCAGACTGCTCCAGGATGCGTCATTAGTGCTCACATGGATGAGGATCATGGCGTAGTGATCAGAGGGCTAGATGAGGTCCAGGATCGCTGTGATGTCCCCAATACGAGCTCCGGGCAGGCAGCAAACCCCACGTGCCATGGGATCTGGGCGACAGATGGGTCCCTCCATTCCTCTCAGTAGGGAGTTGCCCATGATGAGGCCCCAACATCTCTTCCTCTGGGTGTTCTGGCATCACTCAGTCTGTACTGCGCATGGAGTGGCATCAGCTCTTCTGGAGTCATCCTCACCTGCCTCCTCCTCCAATGCTGCCAGGACCTCATACCAGTTCCCCAGTTGTACTGGGGAGGCTGACACTGCGGCAGCATGAATAGCTCAGGCCCTGGTGGTAACTGTCTGTTATACCGCTGCATTGGATGCCTCTCCACTAGATACTTGACCCTGCAGGGAATGGAAATACCTGTCAATTTTGTCCTTGACAGCCCTGATTCCCCTCAGCCTGCTGACCTCAGCCTGGAGTTCCCTTACCTGCCTTTCCAGGGCCCAAAGGTAGGACAGGGAAGGGAACTTCCACTCCCCACTCCCTCCCAGGCCACAGAGACCCCACCAGGCAGCCCCCCACAGACAGGGGGGGAGGGTGGCTCTAACCTCCCTACGGGCTCCGTATGCATGGAGGCTTTAGACAATCAGCAATCAACACTCACTCCCAGCTTCTCAGAGCACACACCCACCAAACAAACACACAGTCAGCTAAACCAAAGCTACAGGCATGTTGGCTGTGTTAGGTTAGCCTATGAAATGTAACTCTGAAAGCTGTGGCCATACAGCCTGCAATATACATATATCCTCCAAACTTTTATTGAACAACTTGTCATTTCCCTTATAAACTGCTTATCAGATAAATCCAGAGGGCTAGCCAGGTCACGTATCTCAGAGGTTGGGCCAGAGCTGGGTTGGTTAACTGGAGGGTTGGCAGAGAGGAAGATCAGGAGGCTAGCCAAGTCAGATACCCAAGGGATCCATCAGTCAGTAGCAGCACAAGCCAAAGGTTCAATAGTGCAGTGTACAAGGTTGAGCCTCATTGCCCAGACACTTCACCATCTGGGTCAAGGTTTTATATGCAGAGGGGTAGGAGATCAGCTGACCTTGGCTGGCCACCCCAATGACAGGGAGTGGGTGTGAGCCTAGGCGCAGATGGAGTGTTCTGGCCACTGGAGTCTACCCCCGGTGTTCTGTTGGGGAGGTGGCAGACAGGCCAAGGCTCTGGGTTCAAGGTCACAGCCTAAAAGTGACCTCCAAAGGAATATTTTTCCCACACTACTGTATATATTTGTGCATAACAGTAATAGTAACATTCATCTAGGACAGAGGCACTCCGCCTTTAATAACAAAAGATACCTTTCCTTCATCAAGTGAATTGCAGCAAACCCCAGTAGAAGCAGTGGTATTTTCTTGAGCTGTTCAAATCTTGATGTTACTTTGATATTGCATGTTATCATAACTCTATACCATTGCAAGATATAATCATATTTTCCCACGTACTACCTGCCCTCCCCCGAATAAGGCAGGCACCTTTGTTTTTGAAAGGCAGAATGAATACTAAAAAATATATTTTCCTGAAAATACTGGTAAGTAGCAATAAGTACCTGAGTAGCAGCTTCTGCAGCAGGAAACTCTAAAAGGTTGGGGGAGGAATGGGTGAAGAAAGTGTCCACAGCCAGCAGCTAGACAGCTCCACATGCAGCACTACAGCATTACTTTCACTTTCCCTGGCAGAGGAAGAAACTTCTATTACCATAGTTCCTTGCTTATAATATACACCTCAATTTCCAGCATCTGAATTTTGGGGGAAGAGTGTGTGTTATACATGAGAAAATACAGTATTATTTATCAAGATACAAATTCACATCTATTGGAATGATGCATCTCTTCTTTGCCCTACTCACTCCCCTGACATTCTTAAGCCACTCTGAAGCGCCATTAAAGCATTAATCAACAAACAATCAGTCAAACCTCTCCCCCTACTGTATAGTTGTCCCAATAAAAAACATCACAAAAAACCCTTGCCTAAACAACATGGTCACAGCAACTAGCAATAACTTCTATGACATAATTTTTCAGAATTATATAACATTTATAACTTGCTTCTTTCAATTTTTCCTGTTCCACAGATCGGGAAGGAGAGGAGCTAATGACTGGGGCTGTGTGAAGCTTCAGTCCCTGATTCAATTTGGTGGAGATTTGGCCCAATTCAGTGGCCGAATCTCTGAATCTGAATTGAATCAGGGGACCCTTTAATCTCTCTGAATCAAATCGGAACCCTCCAAATTGATTCAGAAAGATTCAGAGATCCAGACATAAACACAGCTTTAAATGTTTTTTCCACATACTTCTAGGTTGGAGGCAGCTCGTGAGTGCTGCAATGCTGGGGCACATGGATCATCCTACAGAAGTGCAGGGGGGCTCTCCAGCATGCTCAGCAGCAGACCCAGAAGTGGACCAGAAGCACTTCTCATCCACTTCCAGGTCTCCTGAAGAGTGCACAGCCCCCCCCCCCCCCCCCCCCCCTTCCCTGTACCCTCTGGCTCAGTGACTGGTGCCTCCTGGGTCTGGGGGGGGGCACCTGGGGTCCCCCTGTGGCTGATTGCTGAACCACAGGGGTGCAGGGCCCCACATGCTCCCCAGCAGATCGGGAATTGGACCGGAAGTACTGTCCCAGCATCACAGTGTTCACAAGCTGTGCCTGGTACCTCGAATTATGTAGAAAAAAGTTTTAAAGCTGTGTCTATGTCCGAATCACTGATTCTCCGAATCAGCATCTAATCTTCAGATTCGGATTCAGCTGAATTGAATTGGGGACAGTGCTCCCATCAAAAAATCAAATCACTGTCCCAGATTTGGGCCGAATCTGAATTGAATAGGGCCCGTTTCACACATCCCTACTAATGACCATACTTAGGTCCTTGCCTGCCTCTGCTATACTTGGGGCCAAATGAGTCTTCTTTTTCTGCTGTAAAATGGAAGGCAATTCCGTAAGAATTTTTTGAGACATTCTTTTTTGGTGTTGGATAATGCCAGTTCTTCAAAACCAAAATTGTTTATGGGAAAGGGTCTAAACCAAGAAGAAGTTTTAGAAGAAAGTTCTGAAAAATGTTAAAATATCCTATTTCCTCTCTCCTTCCCTTCCTTCTTTTTTTCTTCAAAACATATATTCAATTTAAAAATGAAAAAGATCATCAAAGTAAAATATTTTGAATTATCAAAACAAATAGGCTGAATTACAAGAAGTATTGTTTTCCAGTTTAAACATTCTGTGAACCTTATAAGTGTACCTTTATATGTGAGGAATGATAGGGAGATACAGTACACATCCACAACATATACTACAATCATATACGGCCAAGGTTTTCAAAAGTGACTATAGTAACAAAACTTAATCAGACTAATTGCAGCAAATGTTGAGCATTCAATGCTCTGGAAAATCTGTCTTTACTCTGTCTTCATTTGAACCCCCAAGAATTGAAGTAACTGATATCATTAGTTACTTTTGAAAATCTTTACCATAGAATACCATGCATGCATTACATACCAAGATGGTTTTCTTTTGGAAAAGCAGAGCCAGATTTATATTCGTGAGCCAATATCCTTCAAAACGGCATTATTATTTCAAATAAGGTGCATAAAAATAACATAATACACATCTTTGTAAGATTACAGATCTATATGATTTTAATTAGTAAAATCCCCAAAATCCATATCCAAATAGCATAAGCACCTCTCTCCTCAGCGTGGCTCTACTCCCATCACAAATTAGGTTGCAGTCATATCAAGAGAAACATTTAAACCTCACTCCATGATGAAGTAAAATAGAAACCTTGAACTAAACTGCTCACTGAGGTATTTCAAACACTTAGGCTGCTGCAGGGCCATATAAAAACACTGGAGAATTAGTTACATACCATACAGAAATGAGTATAATTCATATTGAGAATGGCAGTTTCAAAAAGAAAAGTAAAGAAAAGGTAAATGTGTGTCAGTGGGAATATAACAATTCAGAACATCGACTTATAAAAAATCCATATGGCTAAAACATTTTTAGATTTTCAAACAATAAAAAACACACTTACAAACATATTTCAAAGAGAAGAGATGACTATGCAGCTTGCTGTCAGAACAATTTAAATTATCATGACATTTTTCCATCTATGTTCAAAAGCAAAATGGAGGTGCATATGAAGCACTAAGACAAAGATCTATTTGTCAAAGCATTGAGCCAATACATGAAAGTGAAATGTAACTTACTTCTCCTAACAACAGATTCCATCTTCATCAACACAAAACAAGTACTAAACAATAAACTGAAATATTAAAAGTCTAAGGGGAATGGAGGTAAAAACAAATGTACAAGCTGGGGTGTTATCACCGAGATCATAAACTAGTTATGCAGGAAGTAAAATTACTACAAAATATAATGTACTTCAAAAGCTGCACTTTAGACAATTAAGGAATGCCTAAGTGTGAAATTTCGAGAGGTAGAGCGTTCGATTTATTTCCTTTTTAAGGTTTTTGTTGCTGTAGTCAAATATAGTAAAAAGAGATGCATGCAATTATCTTGAATCTACACTGAGATCATAAGTGCAAACAAATTTGATGGATCCTTACCAAATAGTTACTCTAATCTATTGTCCTATGATTAAAAAAAGAAACACCTACACAAAGAATAAAAAATAAACACCTACGCAAAACCCTTTATTTCAAATGAATGACAACCAGGAATTGCTTGGCAAATAAATATAGTGAAAAAATGCCATAGAACTAAAATGCAGAGTCTAAATAATTAGGGCAATATTTGTGAGTCACCTCCTCCTGAGCAGAACTGCACAGAGGAGAACAATGTACCTGACAGTTCCATGCAGAAGCTCAAACCAGTAAGGTTTGCGTTCTGAGCTAGCATTTTCCAAACCTCACCGGCTCTCTCAACATCCCATGCCGCAGTCGCTGCTGCTTCCCTTGTTGCCAAACGTCACCAATTGCTATCAGCGGCAGCAGTGAATCTTCAAAAATTTGGCAGTGAAGTAGTGGCTGTAACAGGGGGGCACAAGAGGGTCCCTACACCTAACTGCTGCCACTACCACTGGGATGCAGACTCCTGGGGCCCTCCATCCTAGCATCCCCTCTACGTCTGTGTCCAAAGACTGGTGCTCTGCTCACCTATCCCTACCAATTCCATACACTTCTGTATATGGAAACAGCACCTCCACATGTTGACTTTCACGGCAGCAGGTCAGTGGTGATGGCATGCTCTATCAAGCACAGAAAATTGAAGTATCCCTGGAGAATGGAACTGCAGTGTACCATTTACTTCTAGAAGATCTTCTCAGTTCTTTTGAAGACTCTCACCCAGCCAGAGTCATGGCAGCAGAGATGCTAGCTGAAATGTTGCCATTTGTTCATCTGCTACAGCAAAGCACTTCCTCCTTCTTTCAGAGGGAGATAACTTTGATTAATCATCATTAACATAAGTAGTAATCTGCCATATAAATGAAGGGCCTCTCCCTTGGAGTCTTTTGTACAGGGCTGCTTCTTTGCTCTACTTCACTCATGAATGAATTTCTTAAAATGCACATAATGGTCACACTAGGGATTCTACCAGCTAACAAAAGCGACTACGAGGTCTAGTAGACAGGAAACTAAACCAGGAATCAGGACACTTGCATTCTATTCTAACTAACCTGAAATATGAGTTTGGGCAAGTCACACCATCTTTGTGTGTGCCTCTTTTCTCTTTTACCCTCTAATCTTTCTTGTATGTTTAGCCTGATAATTCTTTGAGCCAGAAATAGTATATAGTTTCATAGTTGGTAGGGTCAGAAGGAACCTGAGCAGATCATCAAGTCTAACTTACTGCCATGGGCAGGAAAGAATGCTGGGGTCAAATGACCCCAGCTAGGTGGATGTCTAGCCTCCTTTTGAAGACCCCCAGGGTAGGAGCAAACACCACTTCCCTTGGAAGTTGTTTCCAGATCCTAGCTGCCCTGACTGTGAAGTAGTACTTCCTGATGTCCAGCCTGAACCTACTCTCAGTCAACTTATGGCCATTATTCCTAGTTACTCCTGATAGTGCTCAGGGAAACAGGGTCTCTCCCGTTCCCCGCTGGTCCCCCTTAGCCAGTTTATAGATGGCCACCAGATCCCCTCTAAGCCTTCTCTTGTGAAGGCTGAACAGGTTCAGGTCCTATAGCCTCTCCTCGTAGGGTCTGTCCTGCTGCCCCCTAATCATGCGAGTGGCCCTCCTTTGGACCCTCCCAATGCTGTCCACATCCCTCCTGAAGTGTGGCTCCCAGAACTGGACGCGATACTCTAACTGCGGCCTGACCAATGTCGCATAGAGGGGGAAGATCACCTCCTTGGACCTGCTTCTGATGCATCTTTGGATGCATGACAAGGTGCGGCTAGCCCTACTGACCACGTCCTCACATTGACGGCCCACATTCATCTTGGAATCAATAATGACTCCAAGGTCCTTTTCTGCCTCTGTGCCTATGAGAAGGGAGTTCCCCAGCCTGTAGGTATGTTGCTGGTTCTTCCTCCCCAGGTGTAGTACCTTGCACTTGTCAGTATTGAAACCCATCCTATTCTCATCCACCCACCCTTGTAACCTGTCCAGGTCTACCTGTAGCCTGTCCATCCCTTTTAACATGCCCACTTCTCCCCACATCTTAGTGTCATCTGTGAACTTGAACAAGGTGCTTTTCACCCCCTTGTCCAAGTCACTGATGAAGATGCTGAACAATCCGGGCCCGAGGACTGAGCCCTGGGGAACCCCACTGCCCACATCCCTCCAGGTTGAAAACGACCCATCCACCACCACTCTCTGGGTGCAGCCCTCCAGCCAATTTGCAACCTATCTGACTGTGTAGGCATTGATGCCACAGTCACCTAACTTTTTTACAAGAATGGGATGAGAGACAGTGTTGAAGGCCTTCCTAAAGTCCAGAAAGACTACATCCACTGTGACACCTGCATCCAAGGATTTTGTAACCTGGTCATAGAAGGCCACCAGGTTGGTCTGACAGGACCTGCCTCTAATGAACCCATGTTGGTTGTCCCTAAGCAATTTGCAACCTATCTGACTGTGTAGGCATTGATGCCACAGTCACCTAACTTTTTTACAAGAATGGGATGAGAGACAGTGTTGAAGGCCTTCCTAAAGTCCAGAAAGACTACATCCACTGTGACACCTGCATCCAAGGATTTTGTAACCTGGTCATAGAAGGCCACCAGGTTGGTCTGACAGGACCTGCCTCTAATGAACCATGTTGGTTGCCCCTAAGCATAATCTCTCCTGCTGGCCCCTCACAGATGTGCTCCTGGATAATTTTCTCAAAGAGCTTCCTCACAGGACCAAGGTAAGACTAATGGGGCCTATAGTTTCCTGGGTCCTTCTTTCTCCCTTTTTTGAAAATGGGAACCACATTGGCCCTTTTCCAATCCTCTGTCACCTCACCAGAGCACCACAAGTGCTCATAGAGCTGTGCCAGGGGTCCTGCAATGTCCTCTGCCAATTCCCTCAGCACCCTTGGGTGGAGATCATCTGGACCTGCCGATTTGAAGATGTCCAGTCCCACCAGAAGTTCCCTGACCAGGTCCTCTCTGACCCTGGGCCTGGCTGTGCCTCTCCTGAGTTCGTCCAGGATTCCGGTGGGGGAGGGATGTCCCAGTCCCTGCTCAGAAATATGGAGGCAAAGAATTTGTTAAAGAGTTCAGCTTTATCATCTGGTGCAACCACCAGATTGCCAAGTGTGTCCTGCAGGGGCCCCCTGTTACCAAGTGCCTTCTTTTTACTCCCTATGTATTTAAAAAAAGACTTCTTGTTGTCTTTGATCTGGGTCGCTAGTCCCACTTCTGTGTCTGCCTTAGCCTTCCTAACAGACCCTCTACAGTCTCGAGCAATGGAGGTGTAATCCTCCTTGGTGATGGCCCCTCCCTTCCATTGGGTGTATGCCTCCTTTTTAGCTTTCAGACAATCCTGGATGCCTTTGGTGAGCCATGGGGGCCTTTGAGCAGTCTTGCCCCCTTTGACTCACGTTGGGATTGTCACCCTTTGGGCTCAGAGGATCGTCTCCATAAGGAACGACCACTCCTCTTGGACTCCCAACCCCCCTCCCCTCCCCTCCCCTCCAGGACCTCAGTGCCTCCCCGACTACTCTATATGCTGCATACAGTGTCAAGTTCAATGGGACTCTTATCTTGGTTGGAGCTTCTATGGGCTACTGTATTACTAACATCATTATTCATATTATTACAACTACCACCACTGTATTTGGCCAAATCTAAGATAAGATTTTTTTTCCCAATCAGCATAAGGAAAAACAATTTCTCATTGTAGATTGGCATTCAAAGCAGTGGTGGGGCAGGCAGCTGCTGCAGCAGTGACTCTGGCTCTGAGTCTGGGCTGGGGCCAAAGTCAGACCCACAGCAGCTGCCTGCCCTACTTCCATTTGCCCTCTGCAGCTTCTGCTGCCCCCCATCTCTTTCCTGCCTTACTGTCAGCATGCCTCAGCTCTGGCTTGGGCTGGATTCTCTCCTGGGCACAGAGCACAGGGAAACTCTGTCCCCTGCCTTGCCAATCAGTAGTGTTGCCATTGCTGCATGGCCCAGCAAGAGATGTGCTTCTACATGCTTTGCTCCATGACAAGGTAGGGAACAGAGCCAGAGCAGTGTCTATTAGTAAGGTGGGGGGAAAGGCAGAAATTATGGGGAGCAGGGGGAGGGGTAGAGACTGTAGGGAGCTGGGGGTAGGGGAGGTTCAGGTGGTGGAGGGCAGGACTGCTGCAGGAGGAAGAAGTGGGGGTGAGGGCAGAGCTCAAGGAGGTTGCTTGATCCCCCGCCAGCCACTGATTTTCCTGCTGTAGCAATGAAGAAGATGAATTTAAGATAAACCTCCAATAATTAGACTCTATACATGGAAAATGTTAACAAATTAATTAATTTTCCCTATAGAGAATCTAATTTTGAGGGGTTGTCTTAATTTCAGGATCATCTTAGATTTGAGTAAATATGGTATTTAGTAAAAAAATAAAGCTGTCTTCTCCATTTCACTCGATCCAGAACATCACTATAGGGATGAAGTCAGTATATTCTTATATTAGGATCATAGGAAAGTAGGGCTGGAAGGGACCTCACAAGGTTATCCAGTTCAGTCCCTTTCTTGTGATAGGATCACCCTGACTAAAACATCCTAGCCAAGTATCTGTTCAACCTACTTTTCAAAATTTACAGGGATGGAGATCACACAGCTTCTCTAGTAGTCTATTCCAATGCTTGACCAGGCTCATAATCCAAAAGTTTTTCCTAATCTCTAATCTAAATCTCCTCTGCTGCAATTTGAGCCCATTGCTCCTAGTACTGTCCCCTATGGGTACAGAGAAAATTCTAATCGTTTCAGCCTTTCTTCATAAGTCATGATTTCCAGGCCTCCAAGCATTTTTGTTGCTCTGTGCTGGGCTCTTTCCAAACTATCCTATTTGAAGGCAAATAGGATAGTTATCCTGGCTGAGGCAGCTTGCTCCAGGACCATGGTTGTCATGGGTGACTTCAATTACCCAGACATCTCGTGGGAGGATCGCTCAGCAAAATCTGAGCGGTCGCAGAGCTTCCTCTCGTGCGTGGATGACCTCTACCTGACTCAAGAAGTCTATGGGCCAACGAGAGGCAAAGCGCTGCTCGACCTGGTACTGGCTACTGAGGATGACCTAGTCGGTGACCTAGTGATTGATGGGAAGCTGGGTGACAGCGACCACGAGCTGATCGCCTTCACCATCCACCGAAAAG
>NW_005842072.1:2290068-2295398 GCF_000455745.1 Alligator sinensis
CCGGGACGTCATTCTCCCGCTGTACTCGGCCTTAGTGAGGCCGCAGCTGGAGTACTGTGTCCAGTTTTGGGCTCCACAATTCAAAAAGGATGTGGAGAAGCTTGAGAGAGTCCAGAGAAGAGCCACGTGCATGATCAGAGGTCAGGGAAGCAGACCCTACGATGACAGGCTGAGAGCCCTGGGGCTCTTTAGCCTGAAAAAGTGCAGGCTCAGGGGTGATCTGATGGCCACCTACAAGTTTATCAGGGGTGACCACCAGTATCTGGGGGAATGTTTGTTCACCAGAGCGCCCCAAGGGATGACGAGGTCAAATGGTCACAAACTACTTCAAGATCGTTTCAGGCTCGACATAAGGAAGAACTTCTTTACTGTCCGAGCCCCCAAGTTCTGGAACAGCCTGCCACCGGAGGTGGTTCAAGCGCCTTCATTGAACACCTTCAAGATGAAACTGGATGCTTATCTTGCTGGGATCCTATGACCCCAGCTGACTTCCTGCCCTTTGGGCGGGGGGCTGGACTCGATGATCTTCCGAGGTCCCTTCCAGCCCTGATGTCTATGAAATCTACGAAAGTATAGGGCCCAAAATAGGAAACAGTATTCACCAATGCTGAATAGAGTGGAAGAATCACTTTCCTTGATTTGCAAGCTACACTCCTGTTCATACAATCCTGTATGCTGTTGGTCTTTTTTTTGCAACAAGAGCATACTGTTGGCTCATATTCACTTTATGGTCTACTGTACCTCCCAGGTCCTTCTCTGCAGTACTGTAACCTAGCCCATCTATATTTGTGCATGTCATTATTCCATCCCAAGTGCAGGACTTTGTACTTGTCCTTGTTGAATTTCATTTGATTGATTGCAGTCCATTTTACCAGTCTGTCCAGGTCATTCTAGCCCTATCCTCTGCAATGTCTGCAACTATATATTTATTCTCCTCTTCACTACAGAAAAGAGGAGCAAAGGAAACACGTGATCTTTGTAGCTTCAAAAACTGTATTTAAATGAGATTAATATTCCCCCATTCCAAATAACATCTAACTAAGCAAATGTCATCGGCACCAAAAAAGACAGAGAAAAGCAATACTTTATTTTGTCCAAACGG
Source organism: Alligator sinensis (assembly GCF_000455745.1). Taxonomy (NCBI): domain Eukaryota; kingdom Metazoa; phylum Chordata; order Crocodylia; family Alligatoridae; genus Alligator; species Alligator sinensis. The sequence goes on from NW_005842072.1 coordinate 2,291,171, forward strand.
ACTGTGTTATACTAGCAAAAGAACTTTCATAGATTACATCAGATAGATACTCTTTCTCTCTCAAACACACACACTCCTGCTCCCCTAGAACATGAATCTTAGCTACCACTGAATAGAAATTATAGTAACTCTGAATGAAAGATGACTTTTTAATGCTAACTAATTTACACACCCCAGACAGAACCTGATTCTCCTTTCACTGGAACCAACATAGATCAGAAGCGATTCTATTAAAGCTAATGTTGACATGTCAGTATAAATCTAGTGCAAGTGAGAAGAGAAGTGTACCTAAAGAGTTGTGCTCAACACATTGCCATTGCACATTTCTTTCTTGTTACAGCATGTTTTTCTTTTCCAGAAATCTCTCTCCCTTCCCCCACCCTGCCTTTGTGAAGTTTTAAATGCCTATTTCAGGAAGGAAACAGAACTTTTACAGAGTTTGGGGTTGTGTTTTTAATGAAATGATTCCAGATTATAATTGGGAAAGGTGATACATCAGCTGTTAGTGTCAGTAATTGATGTGAAAAACTGACTGGGCTCTGGGAGGTGTGGAGTTTCCCCAGGTGAATCTAACAAGCAGACTGAGAGTTAGAAACAGAAACTGGGAAAAGCACATGGAGTAGCCAAGAATGCCAGCTGGAAAAAGAAAAAAAATGGCTCAGCAGGGGATTAAAAGAACCTAATACCAAGACCCCAGTGTTCCTGGCACTGTATAAAACACATCATTGAGGCCAAGTGCTGCTATTTTTAACTGTAGTCAAGGATACAATCATACCCATTAGTTTCACTATAGAGTATAGATGGGTGAACCTTTGACAATTTGGAGGTCATTTTGTTTCACATATTGTATGATTATCCATGTTTTGTAGACCTACAACATCTGGCTTAAAGCTCTTGAAAAGCCTACTTGTGAGATTGCAGGTATTTCTACTTCTCATTCCTCAAGAATGACAAAACTGTTCAAAACTTACAAATAATGACAAACCACCATTTTTCAGTTCTAGATGAAAGCTTGTAGTGTTTCTTATGATAGCAAGAAATGAGTCATACATATGGACGTACACATGTACAGAGACCATGTGATGATGTGGTATGATACAAGGATTTATAGATGCTGAGTTTAGATGGCTGTCTTATAGCATTTTGCATGCCTGTTTATGTTTAAGAACATTGATATGCATTTCTCTGTTCAGTCTATCAAGCATAAGTTAATATACCATCAATATACCATCAGAGCTTCACTGCTTTATAATCTCTCACCCAAACTCACATAAATTAAAAAGTGATGGTAACAAGACTTGTCCCCTTAGCCTAAATGGAGAATATGCTGACTACCAAAACAAATGGTTATACCTAATAGCAAAGTCTAACACGTCATTCTACCTGTTTGCAGTCCTCTTCAGCATCCTTTACTTTCATATAACCTATCTTTGTAAAATAGGAGTCTCTGCCATAGTTTACATCCCTTCCTATAATTTATAAGTGGTATTGCTTGGCTGCCCAAATATATATAATGTGCTGCAAGGTTTCAGTCTGTACCCTGTGTAATCTGTTAAATTTCCCTCACATTCTCCTTAACAAATGATGGTGCTGAATGCATCAGGTGCATTATGGTGCTGAATGCATCAGCAAATAATATCCACCTTGCTGGTTGCACTGCAGTTGGATATGGGCAGGCACCTCTACTTTGCTTTAACCTTCCAAATGCACATTAAACCATGATATATATATCTGCTTGAGTCTGTGGATATTGCATGTTACAGTTCTCGTGCTAACTCTAAGGAATGTTAGACAGTATGAAAGTTAGCAAGTGCTGTGAGCAGTCGCACGTTAAGGGTGAAAACTCTTTCTAATATGTAAAGCTCTAATCTGCTGCTAGAGGGCTGGCAAGCAGAGGTATGGCTAGCATTGCCAATTCTGCCCTATGGTTGGCTGCCTCTCCAGTGGCTGTCCACTCACATGCCCTCCTCCTTCCCATCAGCGGCTCCTTGGCAGCTTCCTGCTCACCTCCACCCCCAGCCCTCTGGGCAGGAGAGTTCTGGGTGATAGATCTTCCATGCTGAGGGGCTGGAGCAGTGGCCCTGTGGAGCTAAATTACCTTACTGCAATATGAGCTGCATAACACCAGCTAGAGATAATCCTTACCCAAAGAAGCATAGCTTTGACACACTTAGAGGACACTTAGCTTGTCTTTTCCTGCTTAATGCATGGACATTCCCATTTTAAGAGCATTTACCATGTTGGAAAGGCAATGCCTAACAATACACTGTAACTGAAATGGGGATTGTTTGTGATTAAGCATCAGGGAATTGTTTTATGACTCAAGAAAGGAGAGGGTACAAACGTTACTAAAATCACCAAGAATCTCTGTGAATATAGAGGTAGCACTGAAATTAATGCTATGAAATGGGAAGAACCTAGTCCTCTGTCCACCACTGAAAATCTCAAAGGGAATTTTTTGTTTGTTCATCTGTTTAATTAACTCTCTACTTTTTATAGCCTGTAAGGGATTGGTCTATATTGTTAGTCGGGTGTGACAATAAGGCCACTCTCAAACCCATACCTCAAAACAAATTATGTAGCTTGATCCCCAGCAGCAGTGACATGTACATTCAAATGCTCTGCTGAATGTCCAGGCTTATCAAACCTACCTTCTACAGTGTGTTCAGAGCTCACCTGGATGCTGCAGACGACAAGCACAAAAAGTCTGACAGAAAATGTGTTCCTGAAGCCTACTCCCTATCTCTACTGCCCATAACTGCAGCTAGGCACAGAAGAAGGGACACATGATCTGCAAATGGGCTCCACTCCCAGACCAGGAAGCATGATTCGAACAACTTTGATTCAAGCAAGGTAAGATATTGATAGGAAGAAGCAACTAATGTAGCCTAGGCTGCTTGGTGGGAACCCTTTGGATCAACCCTAAATATCAATGCAGGCCTACTCTAAAGGCTTGCCTTACCAAAGCACCTCCTCTGGGCTTGAGAGGATACTTACAGAATATGCTTGAGTCTTTCACTTGAAGAACCACAATGTTATTGACCACGTGCTTCTTAACTCAACCAGAAACTAGTTTCTAAGTGACCAGTTATTATCTGGAAAGCCAGCTTCATCAGGAGGCTACTTCTTTCTTTCACAGGGTGACATGATCTCATCCTAGCATTGCAATCCATTTGGAGACAATTTGGAGACAAAGAGATGCCTGTTCCTAGGTTCCAAGAGTAACTTTTAGCTTCAAGTCCGTGGTTGCAGTCCTGATCCTAATGTGTTTTGCTACGTGCTGAATTGCATCTTGAAGTAATACCAAAAACTGAGGGGACATAATGAATTTTACTAACTGCTAAGCTCTCCCTGGTTGTCTGCAGAGACCCTCCTTATAACCTCTACTACCTCTCCTGGGACACCGGAGAGATTTGACAATTAATTTACAGAGTCTCAAACAGAGAATTCTCTCTCTGTAGCCAGTGTGCTCTGACTGTTCATCCAGGTCTCCATTTTAAGAAAATGCAATGGAAATGGCTGCTATTCCCGGGGAGCTTTGAGAGTTTGGCCCCACTCCTGCAAATCCCAAGAAACCTTTCAGAACTGATATGGGTACCCAGAGGCAGCAGAACTACAGGAGCAAATCAGGCTGTTAAGCATGGACATGGGGCAGAACAGTAAACAAAACAGGACAGCCAGTATGGAAGCACTGGACCATTGCTATTTTCATCAGCGAGAGAACACCGATTGAATCAGTTCTTCAGTATAGGCTCAGGTAATTGGACATACAGAAGCTTATTTTCTCTCTTAACAGTTTTCACCAGGGAAAGCAGTACCTTTAACAAACAATCTAGAATCAGTGGTTGCATACTGCTGGAGAGAAACAGACATTCAATTTTCTTTGGGCAGAACAAGCCTAGAAGTAAATATGTTTTTATTGATTATTTTGGTAGTGGACCTGGGTAATATAATCTGTTCCAAATGACATCTGTCAGTTAAAACTTTAGCAACATGATAATTAAATACAAGTCATTTGACTTTTTATCTATATGTCTCAATTTTATTTCCAAATTTACCAAGTGGTAAACCTGACTAGACAATTACCATTCCAAAGATTCAAGAAAATGTCTTCCAGATTCTTCATACAGAAATGATGCTCCTTTGTGAAACCGGAATCTGTCATTGTGAAAATGATTTTAATATTCAAGACAGGTAACCAAAACCTCTCTCTATAAACAGTATGTAG
>NW_005842072.1:2295429-2312379 GCF_000455745.1 Alligator sinensis
TTTCTCATACAATTTAACTGTCAGGAGTTGTGGCACAGAGATATAGGAAATGTTAATAATAACCTAAAATTAAATAGATTTATACAAATTGGAAATATAAATGTTTTATTTTTCATTTAATTTTGTCACATAAGCTAAAATGATAATTTTCGGTGAATAGACTGATGCTTTATGTACTATGATAAATCTAATAGGACTTACTGTAAGGGGAATCGTCTTTGGTTGGGGGAATTTCTAAATTGGTTAGATCATTGTGCATGGATTATGCAGAGAAGCTCAGCTTAATTAATTAAAATTTAGTGCTACCAGTCAATTTCCTCTCTTTACAGGTTCCAAGCAGTGACTACACAGTGTTATGGTAACTTCAAACTTAAATTCTTAAACATCAGAGATGTTTGGCTGTCATTAGTTTTTAAGATCCCATGAATGTAGTTAATTCATAGTTAAGGCTTAAGTGGTATTTTTTCCCCTCCCACCTAACATTAAAGTAACATTAATTACTTACATTAACATTAATTAAAGTAACATTAATTACTTTATTTTAACAAAGAGAACTGTGTTCTCCCAAGTTCCCATTCAATTAAAGCTGAGCTTGTAAATCTGAACAAGAAAGCATTAAAAGAAATCAGCATTAGTGGAAGATATCTTTGGCCTGAGAATGATTTAGCAAAATCCATCCATCCATCCATTTAGCAAGAATCATCCATTTTAGGTAGTCATGAAGTCCCCATGTTGCAGTTTCTGAACACCTCACAATCTGTAATGTATTTATCCTAACAGCATCATGTGCAGTTGGGATGTGCTATTATATCATTTCACAGATAGGGAGAGAAAGCACAAAGAAATTAAATTAGTTACCCAAGTCACAGAGCTAGGAAATGGGCTTTTGTCTCCCAAACCCAAAACTACCTTTCTAAATCCTGGACTATTCTTTCTCTTGATCAATTCAAGAAGACAGAAATTATCTACATTCTAAGAAGTAGCTGTAGAGGATGTGGAGATTTACTTTTGGGTTAAATATACCTTGGTATCCTCATATAGAAAAGAACTATAGAGAAACCCAGAAAGGATTTTATTTATAAAAAATATTTTTGGTTTTAGGAATAATTTCTCTAGAACATTATTGCTTAAATATCTACCATCTAACATATTTCAACATCAGAACCAAATACCACAGCCCAGCTACTGCAATCTCAGGACCCACTAACTAGGGAGAAAAGAAATGTCTCTTAGGACACTTGTACACATGACATCATTACCATGGACATGTGATGAAAATGTCACTTTGTGTGGCTTAATGGTGTCACACTATACACAAACAAGAGTTTTTGGGGGGTTTTAAATTAGTTTGCATTGTTGCAAACTAAACTACATCCCAATGTAGTTTGGTTACAAACTATAAAACCCTGAGGACTAAACCTCTGTCATGTGTACAAGCACTCTTAGACTCAAAGTGCTGGTCTGATTTACACCAGTGGTATCATACTCACCCTGTGCCATGGGCTACATCTGGACTGCGGGGCTCATTGTAAGCCAGATCTGGATCATGCAGCAGCAGAGGTGGCAGTGGTACCAGTGGTTGCAGCAGCAGAGCCAGTGATGGAAGTAGTGGGGCAAATGGTGGGTGGCAGGGCCAGCAACAAGGCAAGTGGTAGAAGTGCATGGCTTCTTTTCCCCCTTTGTCACTGATGGCCATGCCCAATGGGGCTTTATGATCCTGAATTCTGGGGCAGACCTCTCCCCCTCTAGCCCCAACCCCCAAATTTCCTGAGTCAAATCACTGGGCTCCAGATACTTCTAAGCTTGGCCAGTCTAATCCATGTTTCTGGTTCTAGATTAACCCTCATAAATTCTCATGAAACCATAGCCATTGTTGTTCTCATGGTAACTTGTTACCCTGCAATTCGACATTGTTGGTTTCATGGGGTAACTTGTTACCCCACGCACATAATCAAAATGGAACCAGTGACAACAGTATGAATGTACCAAAAACTATTTATTAAACATACAGATTGTTTGAAAGAGTATTTATGATGATTTGAACCCAAAATATTATTTAACTAGAACTATGAATAAAATTTAAACTTTTTTTAGTTTCAAAAAGTGAATGAACAATTTGCTAAGTCTGCAGTTCACACTGTTTTCAAACTAGCAATTACTGCCCAAAACATTTCCTAAGTGTTTTAACTAAATATTGCATTCCTCACAAAGCAGCAGTGATGTACTGTGGTGCACACAAGCAAATTGCTTACAATCTTTGCATAGTTTCCAGGTTTTGCAGTCATCTGTCCTTGGACAAAAAGTACAACGTCCACTCATGCTTACAGAAGGTTCTACTGGGGTGCGTTGGGGCAATTTGTAATTTAGGGAGGTCATACCAGACTTGACAGACTTAGACAGATTATGTGTATCCATCATTCTTCGTTTTATTAGCCTGTCAATCAACTGTTCTTCAAAAAAAAGCACCACCTTCTTAAATATGATCTTTGTTTCTAGTTTGCGTTGTGGCCTAGCCAAATGATGAGGCTGGCAATGGCAGCCATTTCCAGCATATTGAAATATAATGTCATTGATAGTGACACTATAGATAGATAGATATAGTGTTGATATTCCATCTGCAGGTGGTCATATGAACTAAAGTCAAGGTTATCCACCCCACCCTTGGTTTTATTGTAGTCATGGATGATGTCTGGCTTTTTTTGCTCTCTACCTGCTGACAGGTCATGATGCACAGTTGACAGCAACAGCACAACTTCGGATTTTTTTGGAACATAGGAAACTACGGTGAGTTCCCCATTAAAAGCAAAAATGGATGAAAAAGTTTCTCCTCTTTGATTTGCTTGCATTTCATTTGGGAAATCGGCCTTGTTTTTCCAAATCACAGCCACCTAGGTCAAGTTCTGCTGTAGCAGTCTTTCTGCCAGGTCAGTACTTGTGAAGCAATTGTCACCCACAATATTCCTTCCCCGTCTTCTACCAAAGATGACATGGTTTCTCAACGGCCAGGGTACCAAGATTACCTTGGCGTGGAGCTTCTGGTTGCTTGCCCAGATAGATGTCTCCAGACAGGGGAAATGATGTTGCTGTATTACAGCACCACCAAATTTTCAAGCCATATTAGGCAGGCTTGCTGGACATATACTGTCTTAAGGGACAGCGACCCCTGAATGCAGTGAGCTGCTCACCAACCATCAGGTGTATTCCTGGAATATACCATTCCCTGAGCTGCTCCACAAATTGTATCCACATATTGCTGAAGGCAGCAACCTTGTCCACAGCTCTCCTTTCCTCATATGTCAGTTTGTTGTCAAATCTCAGGTAGTTAGTGATTTGACAGAATCATTTTAAACTCATGGTGGCACAGAAGCAAGGATGCCCAGTGTGTTGCTCCCACAACTCCTCCAGTGTCTCGTGACCACCGTGGTATAGATCACTCAGCAGTAGGAGGGCAATGTAGGCTGTCAGCTCTGTTTCAGCCAGCTTTTTCCACTCCTTTCTATTTTCAGGATGGCTATCATTCCACTCCCTGAATCTTCTTTCTGCCTTTCTGTTTGTTCCTCTTATGATAACAGTCAGGATATCTTGTGAGAGAAACAGGTGGAACATTTCCACCACTGTGTCTTTATTACTTTCTCTTGTTGGCCCAGCACTTTCATGGACTATATCCTTGGCTGTTCTCCAATGATGTATTAGCTATGGATTTTTTCCCCCCCACAAGCTGCCTTTTCTTCCTCTAAAGGTGTCATCATCTGCAATGTTTTCTGGGGTGATGGCAGTGGTTCTGCCCAAAGTCCTGCTGTACCTCTCCTAGGTCTTCCACAGCAGCTCTGTACTGGTCCTTTTTCCTTTCCCACTGGAAGTTTGGCATCACTTCTGCTTGTGGCACCAACTCCTCCTTATCTGAGCTGGATGAAACTTCCATAGACACATGGTCTTCTTGTGCGGAACAGTCTCCCATGTCTGGAACAAAGTCAGCATCCTCACTGCCTTGGGATAAGATTTCATCAGTGGATGTGTCGCTGTCATCCCCAGTTACTTGTGCAAGACAGGCTTCAGCACTGAATATGCGCTGCCTTCTCATCCTGGACTGCAGAAAAAAAAAAGAAAAAATGGATTACTGCTGAATGCATATAAGTAACAATCAAAGTAAGAAACAACCAAAGACAAGCCTGTCCACCTATGCTGTCACAGAAGCAATTCCACCTTGCCCTATGGTAGCGCAGGTAGCACTCTCTTCTTCTGGGCACAGTAGCCAGAGACCAGCATCCACCCTTTGCAGGCAAGCCAAATGTGGGTGGATGCTGTTTGGAAACCACACATGCTTATTGAGAGCAGGTTAAAGAGGCATAGGGGATGTCAAGTCCATGCTGTTGAAGGGGACTCCATAGTGTACACTGTATTGCAGTATGATGTTGTTCTATTTCTTCTCTGCTATCCCTTTGCTCCTTGTCCTTACTTCTAACAAAGGCAGGGCAAACTAGCTAGTATGTTATGAAAGGGGCAGGTGAGGCAGAGTTTTGCCATGAGAAAAGAGAGCAGAGGTGGATTTGGGTGTGACAAAGGTGGGGTTTTTTTTGGGGGGGGAAAAGGATTACCATATCTTCTGCAAAAGCAGAGTGGAGGATGGCTATCCAGTAGTTACCATGCATACCTGAAGTGGACATGAATGAATGCTTACCTTTCAGACACATCCACCCAAAGTGGCCAAACAGGTCTAGGCCTGTCACTCATACAGAAATTGCATTGGGGTAACAAGTTGCATTATCATAGGCTTGGGGTAAGTTGTTACCCCATATGGAAAAACACATTCACACCTGGGTTAACATGTTACCCTGGGCAGTTTTTCATCCACAGAGAACAAACAATTCATGCAAGCTGGCTGTTCTTTGGGGATATTGTGCACTGTGGTGCCAGTGACAGTGTCCTAAAAATATTTTTTTTTAGAATTAACTAACTTTAAGATACTGCACAAAATATGCATCTGGGGCAGAAAATTACTCCATGGGAACGCATGAAGGTTTAATGGCACATTCCCAGGCTCATACTAGCCTATCTGGATGTGTCCAGATGAGTGTGTATGTGCAGTATGCAATGTTGCAGACCCGCTTGTGGTGTCACAAACTGCACATGCTGCACATACAGGCATTCACCATGCTGCTAATTTGCAGCATAGTGGATTTTTTTTACACCAGGAGATCCCGGTGTCTAAAAAACCGATGCCTGAAAAAAGCTGAGTGGCACATGTAGCTGCAGCATGCACCACCTGAAACTGGAGCCTGGCCAGCCAGAGCCATGCTCAGGCTGCTGGCCAGGCTCTGCATGCTGGATCGCCACCACTGGAGCCCAGGTAAGACAGCTGGGGCCAGCCCAGGTGCTCCCCCCAGCCTCCCCTAGTCCACCCAGGGCAACTTGCTGCAAGCCAGAGCACTCACGCGTCCGTGTTCCCTGGGGACAAGTAGCAGCAGCAAAACTGCCAGTGCTGTTTGCCCCTGGGTAAACACATGGGCATGCTTGTCCAGATGTACCCTCTGTGTCCTATTGGGACATAAGATACTACTACCCAGGCACTCTAGATCTGGAAATAAGTGTCTGAGACTTCCCCAGTGTGTCAAGAAAGCAAGGAACACAGGTTAAAAAAAGAAGGACTTAACAACAGGCATTTTACTCTTAAAGCCCCTCAGAATTACAGGGTTTAAAAAAAACCCCCACACACTCTGAACTGTTCCTTCTCATAGTGTGATATTACCTCTTCTGTCAAAGGTTTGTTAGCATGTCAGGCCATGCACAGTAACCTGTGCCCTCTTTTTACTGTGCATGGTTGTGTCATTATGGTTGGTGTCCTCTTAAACAGAGGCAAACATTCTCTTTTCATGTGCTTCCATGAGATGCTCCAGCATTCCCTCCTGACATATGGTTGTCTTACCCTAGGTGCCCCTGTACTGAAAGGACATTGTTCCACAGAAATAGGCCAGCAACCGAGAGATAATCAGAATAACTGATCCTAGACTGCCATCTTGATTAATTCTTCAAAATCCTTCTTCAAAGAAGTGCTATACACCTTTCTTGGAGAAATTATGATTTGTCATTCAATAAAACAGTCTTAGGCAGGATTAGATATGTTTAACACAAAATATAATATGGAAGTCCTTTTATAAAAATGAACTCTGGCATATCCTTCTTGGTCACAGCAAATACCAACTTATTTCACATCAAACACCAAACAGCCATTAGATGATAAAAGTTATTTGCCCCTACTGATTTTGATTGCACTTGATTGAAGACCAAGATGTGAAAAGTTCTGAATGTCTTTACCAAAGCTAGGAATCTTCCAGTCCCCTTAAAGCTAAATGTCTTACTTATATATACTAAGACAGCGGACCTGGAAGTGCACCGGAACTAGTCCACTTTCGGGTTCACTGCTGAGCATGCAGGGGGCTCCCCCCCCGCATGCTCCTGTGAGACGCTCCATCCGCCCCACCATCACAGCATTCATGAGCCGTGCCTGGTACCTTGAGGTATGTAGAAAAAACATTTAAAGCTATTTCTATGGCCGAATTGCTGATTCTCTAAATCAGCATTGAATCTTCAGATTCGACTGAATCCAATCGGGACAATGATCTGAATCAACTAATCGAATCACTGTTCCCTATTTGGGTGGAATCCAAATCCAAATTGAATATGGCTCATTTTTGCACACCCCTAATACATATATGTGCATGTGTATGTTTGTAACAAGATGCAGTAAGCATTGTAAAATAATTCCTTACTCTCTGCTTTCTTTTTTTTTTTCTCCCAATTTCATCATCACCATTTCTTACTATAAAGAATTACAGGGGAACCAAAAAAGTCTTTTTTTTTTTTTTGTTTAATCAACTCTTTTTACATTTAGGACTGCACCTTCAAAAGTGGCAAGCCTAAGTGCTAAAACTGTATTGCAGAGACTCTGCAAAACTGTAATAAGAGAGAAATTGCTCCTGGGTTATCATTCACAGCATAAAGTGGATCTAGACTTATGTCTTTCATGTTGGAATGATTGGAGAATAGGATCTTGAATATTTTATAAAATTTCTATATGCCACATGACGTTAAAAATTTACTTGTGTCATACAGCTTTTTTTTTAAAGAAAATTTACTGACAACCATTCACTTACAGACCTTATGACTCTCCAGGATGTCATTCTCTATCAGAGAAAATGTGAATAGAACAAAATTAATGCTTTGTTCACATCTTCTTGCTCCATATTTAAAGGAAGATAAGATGTAGTGGACAAAATTCACTGGTGTAATTTGATGTAATCCTAATGAACTATATGGATTTGCCCCAAAGATTAATTTAATCCCATAGTTCTCTTGCTTAAGCAGAATCTGTTCAATAGCCTTCTAGAAATGATTTTTTAAATCATTTTCAATTACTGCATATTAGTAAGTATTAAATGAAGGAAAGTATTATAATACTTTATTTAATATTCAAGTGCAAACATACTTTAAATAAAATACTACATTTGAATATTAGATTTCAAAAACTCACTAAACTATTCAACTGAATAATAATCTGCAGAAATGAGTACATCACATCAATGGTTTATTATAAGAAATATTTAAAAAATCTATTTAAAATATATTACCCTCTAATTCCATATAATAAATAATCCTTTAATATTATCTCAATTTAAAAAATGCTACATTGCCAACTGGAACTGTAATAAGTCATAGTGAGTGGATCATATAGAGTGCTAACTCAAACTACAGCCTCTGATATATATAAATGATAGTTTCCACTTAAGTGTATGGAAATCCCCAATCAGAATTTGGCCTGTATAATGGATATTATTTCTGGTGAGCTGTCAGCGACTATTCTGTTAACAAAACTCCTCTGTATGTTGCAGATTTTGAAAGAGGTTCTGGCAGTCTCCAAATGGTTTTGTGTGAAAGGGTGGGAATGATTCTTTGTTGTTTGTTTTTGTTTAAAAAAAGACCAAGAAAACACCATTAATATAATGGGAAATGCGAGCAAAATATGCACTGCACAAATCAGTGTATTATAAGAAACAAAGCCTTCTGTATATTACATAATGAGCAGCTGCTGTCAAATAGACATGCAAGCATATATCCTATTACAGAATCACAGAAATTAGAAATGAAAAATATGGTACACTACCCAAGTCTATTATTCAGCTATTGCATAATGCAGTACATAGTAGATTTTGTATTACTTTGTTCATCCTTAAGTCTTCCTGAATGGATATACCCTTTTTGTTTTACTATGCATCATATTAAATATCTAATAATAGTATTATCATACACTGCAAACAGCAAACCAAATATATTGTATTGCACATCACTTTTTATCAGCATATCAGAGCACCTTTCAGCCGCGCTATAAACGATATGATTAACATCTGTCATGTGTGGTTCATTCTCTCTCTAATCCTTTCTCAAGGGGAAGCAGCACAGCGTGTTCAGTGGACTGTTCTGTTTTGGCAGGGGGCTGGGTTTTGTGTTATTTTGTTTTTAAAATGTGTATGCGTCTCTGTGTTTATGCTGGAGAATGGAATGTCAAAGAATTTCACCTCGGAGTTTGAGCAGCGGGTGGTGAGGTCTGTGATGGTCCTTGGATCCTGTGGGAGTTTGTTCCACAGTGTTGAACTGGGCCTTGAGAGAGCTCCCTCTCCGGCAAAGATGAACTTTGTCAAATACTTGTATGACATGTTCTTTTGTAAAAACCAAGCTAGTTCATGTAGTGAATATATATATAGTAAATTCAAGAAATCTTTGTAACATAATGATAACTTTCATATGTGTGGACTGAACATGGATAACATGATTGAAATCACAATACATACAATAAACTGCTTGAAGAGTGGAAGGAAAGGCATTTTAGTAACTAGGTATATAACATTTCTTCTTTTTCACTGTGAACCCCTTATAAAAGAATAAAAGTTTTAAAAAGTAGCTTAATGAAAAAAAAGATACCTCCAAGTAAACTGTTTTCTGTCCCCATAATTATGAGTTACCTTTGATCGACTGACATCACTTGGGATGATGTCACATAACATCACTCAGCTAAATCAGATTGGTCACAAAGATTCTTTACATGCGTGGATGAGCTCCACCTGTCCCAAGAAGTTTATGGGCTGCCAAGAGGCAAGGCACTGCTGGACCTGATACTGGCCAAAGGGGATGATCTAATCAGTGGCCTAAGAATCAAAGAGAAGCTGAGTGACAGTGACCCAGCCTGCGAGCCCCCTAGGGTAGACAGACTCAGGCCCAGCCTGCCTACCAGTGGCATGCCACGGATGGGCACTCACCACACCCCAAGGGTCCCCTTGGGGTCTGCGCACCCCCCTAGCACCTCAGAGACGGCCACCCAGATGGAGCCCATGGTTCCAGGCTTCACTCAGACAGAGCCCCTGGCTCTCGGCTGCAGGGGCTGCCTGTCCCTTTTTCAGGCTCTGGGGCCTGGGAGCATGGCTACTTCCCCTTGTGAGGTCTACTCCCTTTTGGGGTCTCTGGCACACCAGCTGGAGGAGCTCCAGGCCACAGTCCAGAGACTGCGTGCCATCAGGGACTGCGAGCAGGAGATAGACTCCTACTGCCAAGCCTTTCTCCCCTGGGAGCCAGAGGATAGACCACAGTCTCCCTCCAGGAAAAGGGAGGACTTGGGCACCACCCATTCTGACCAGTCAGGGGGATGGATCAAGGTGGTCAAAGGCCCTAAGGCCCGCCGCACCAAGGCCCCTGCCCCGCCAGAGCTGAGCAACAGGTATGAACCTCTTGCAGCCCCAGCAGAGCCTGCTGAGTAGCCAGCTCCCTCAGGCAACACAAGCTCAACTGCAGCTACCACCTCTGCTCTCCCCAAGACAAAATGTAAAGAGTTTGTTGTGGGAGACTCCATCCTGAGGGGGACTAAGGGGATAATCTGCCGCCCCGACCCCTTAGCCCGGGAAGTCTGTTGCTTCCCGGGGGCCCACATCCGAGACACTGCAGAGAAAATCCCTAAGCTCCTCCAGCCCACAGACCACTATCCCATGCTCCTTATTCATGTGGGCACCAATGACACGGCTCAGAGCGCTCCCAGCCAGGTCATGAGGCACTACAGGGATTTGGGAGCGGGGTTAAAGGGTCTGGGGGCACAGGTGGTGTTTTCTTTGATCCTCCCAGTCTCAGGGTATGGGATGAGGGGGGAGAGGAGGATCCCGGTAGTTAACCAAAGACTGTGGCACTGGTGTCACTGGGAAGGCTTTGGCTTCCATGACCACAGCCCGCTCTTTGGTGAGAGAGGCAGTGAGCTGCTGGGAAGAGATGGCCTCCACCTCTCTGCCCTGGGGAGGAGGCTCTTCTCAGCCGGACTGGCTGACCTGTTCCACCGGGCTTTAAACTAAGCCCGCTGGGGGACGGGGGGGACTACCGCCACTGCTGGCCCACCAAGCCACCCTTGCAAAGCCGGGACTACCGCCACTGCTGGCCCACCAAGCAACCCTTGCAAAGCCAGCAGGCCAAGGCACTTAAGGGAGTCCACCCCTGCCCCAAGGGGTGGGCAAGGCAAGAGCCCCCAAGGGGACACTTGCCTGCCTGTACACAAATGTCAGGAGCTCAGGGAATAAGCAGGAGGAACTCATCCTCCTGCTTAACGCAAACACTTATGATGTCATAGGGATAACAGAGACCTGGTGGGACTCCACCCATGACTGGACCATGGGTATAGATGGCTATACCCTGTACAGGAGGGATCGAGTAGACAAAAGGGGCAGGGGTGTAGCTCTCTTTGTTAAGGAAAGCTACGCGTCCTTGCAAGCTGATGTTGGTGACTAGGGTGGATGACTGGAGACCCTCTGGGTTAAAATCCATGGGGAACACGGCACAGGGGACACAATGGTGGGAGTCTACTACAGACCGCCCACCCAAAGTCAAGAGCCTGGGGAGTTTGCCCGGGAACTGGCTTAGGTCACATGCTCCAAGACCATGGTTGTCATGGGTGACTTCAGTTACCCAGACATCTCATGGGAAGATCACTCAGCAAAATCCGAGTGGTCGCAAAGCTTCCTATCATGTGTGGATGACCTCTACCTGACTCAAGAAGTCTACGGGCCAATGAGAGGTAAAGCGCTGCTTGACCTGGTACTGGCTACTGGGTATGACCTAATTGGTGACCTACCTGTCCCACCCGCTCTCCTGACCCCAGCTCATGGCTCTTAAAAAAAAAAAAAGCCCTCACTCACTGGCTGCTGGGGGGGGGGGGGGCATCCCCGCTGCCCCTACTGCCCTACGCTGTTTGGGGAGCTCTGCCACAAGCCCCCTGATCTCCACCCATTCTCCTAGCCCCCTCATAGCTGTCTTACCTGCCCAGCTCCCAGTTCTTTAAAAAAACAAAACAAAACCCTGACTCACCGGCTCCTGCCATGTGGTGAGGTGATCCCCACTGCCCCCCACTGCTCCATGCTGCATGCGGGGTTCTTCCATGAACCCCCAGAAGCCCTGAGGCCACTGCAGCAGCTGGGAACTGGGGGCTTTTTTTTTTTTTTAAAGAGCCAGGAGCTGGGGCCAGGTGGGGCGGCCATGTGGGGAGCTCGGACAGCAGGTGGGGGTCAAGGGTGCTCAGGAGGGCTGGGGGAGCAGATAGGGGATGGAGCCTGGCAGGGGTCTCCCCATGGTACCCTCCCCCCTCCTCCAGTCCCCCCAGCCCCCTACTTGCTAGCACATAGCCCAGGTACAGCTCCATGCAGTGGCAAATGGGGACTGCCCGAATCTCCTTCGATTTTTTTTTAAATCAATTCAGAGGCTTCCTCCGAACCAAATCAGCACCCGAAGCTTTGCACAGCCCTACTCTTTAATGTCTTCATAAATGATCTGGGAACTGGTGTCAAAAGTGGACTGGCCAAGTTCACTGACAACACCAAACTTTGAGGAAGAGTATGCACACGTGAGGATAGGCTGGTGATCCAGGTTGACCTCAATAGGCTTGTAAGGTGGGCAGATGAAAACCTGATGGCATTCAATATGGAGAAATGCAAGGTGCTCCACCTTGGGGGAAAAAAACCCTCATCACACTTATAGGCTCAGCAATACTACACTTGCTAGCACCATGACCAAAAGAGACTTGGGGGTCATGATTGACTACAAGATGAATATGAGTCACCAGTGCAATACCACAGCTGGCAAAGTGAACAAAACTCTGGCTTGCATCTACCAATGCATCTTGAGCAAGACCCAGGATGTCATCCTCCCACTGTACTCGGCCTTGGTGAGGCCACAGCTGGAGTACTGCACTGATTTCCTGCCCCTTGGGCAGAGGGCTGGACCTGATGATCTTACGAGGTCACTTCCAGCCCTAATGTCTATGAAATCTATGAAATCACTGATTGACTGAAGCACTGATATATCCCCCTTTTCTTCTGGAAATGTAACCTTCAGATTTCCAGCTGAAGTGGGGATGGACTTCATTGCTTTTATAGGCTAAGTACAGACAGTTAATAAAAACTCAGGCTGATTCGATTTAATCTTCACAGGTTAGTCCAAGCTGCATAGATTTAACTGATAAGTAAGTGAACAGACTTCACTTTGGATTCTGGAAGTGCAGCTGCATGTCTGCAGTGGCTCAGACCAGAAGCCTGAGGGCTCTAGATCATGCCTCCCTGCTCAGCTGGAGCAGGCAGCTTGGACTAAGGCTAGCCCACCCACCCTGCAAGTGCAGGGGGGAGGGGGGAGTTGTAGGGGAGGTGCATATCATCCTGGGGTTCTAGGGGACTGTGAGTTGACTTGAATCTAGAGGGGACCTGGGACAGAAGTTCAATAAACTGATTTAACCTAAATCAGTTATGTCTAATACTACATCCATCTAAGTTTATCTTAAACCAGTTTCTGCCACTTTGAAAGCGGTTTATATGTACTGAACTTCTGTTGTGTTACAGATTTGAACCAGTTTCTGATTGCTTATACTGGTCTATGTGTAATTTCTGTCCCTAGCCAAGATGTTTATAACAATGTGAGAAAAATTGAAAACACAAAGCTCATTTTAAAAACATATCAGATTTAGAGCCAGACCTTAGAATATAGCAAATTTACAAAAATTAAGATCTGAAATCTGAATTTGAAAATAAATAAAACGTTACCTCCTCTTTAGCACCACAGAGCTTAAGGACCTAATGCATACTTAAAAGATGCACAGTCCTGCATTTACTTTCACCTTAATGATATGAAGAGGAAAGTGATCTCAGAAAGCAAGAATGTCAAATATGCAATATTTCTAAATCAAGAGCTATGCATCTTTTTGCTGAAACTAATATAATTTATATTCTGCCTAAATCATTCTGACATGAAGCTGTGCCTATAGGACATCTCATCTGAGTAGTGAAAAAAGTTTCAGTAGGAGCTGGGTTACTTTGCTCGGAGTTCCTAAGACAACACGTGGAAACCGAAAAAGGGCTGATACAACTTTACCAAACCTAATAATGACCCTCAGGCAAGTTATGTTTTTTAAAAATTTATTTACCCAAGAAAATTCAACTTATATGAAGTATTTGCTTTTCACAGAAGTGCTGCTTTTACCCAATTTAACAACTGGGCTGATAGCAGCACTAAGAGAGCGGGTGACTTGCCCCAGGTCACACAGTGAATCAGTAGCTCAACTTATAATAGAACCCCAGACTCTACAAGCTCCCAGTCCTTTAACTTTCTCTGCCTTCATGCTAGATTCCCCCCTGCCCTCCCAAGTTAGAGAGTGCCTCTGGCATTTGGGCTTATGCAATGGCATGACATGCTTTCTGTTCTAGGCTGCTGAACACAGCTCTGAAATGAGCCAATATAAGTCAAATATGAGGCAGATAAAGTGGCTGGGGAAACAGCTCCCAGCCAGCAGAAAAAATGATTTCAGACTGGGGCATTTAATCCGTTTACAAGTTTGGGAGTAATATAAGAATTTTAAATTATTCCCTAAAACTAAACACTACACATCTTAAATTACTGTTGTTTTGTTTCAAATACAATCCTACTGAAAACAAGTGAGATTAGCAAGACCTGTCTCAAACATGTTTCATCAGAATAACACCATTTTAAACTATAAATCAGATATCATATATACAGTACTATCATTTTGTTTCTCAAAGAGCCTCATTGAGCATTTTGCTGTGTGTAGCTATGTGAAAACAATAATGAAACTTTATTTTTGTAGGTTTTTTTGGTAGGAGGGAATTACACAGATAAAATGTGTCACCAAATGTTTTTCTCCTTATTATGTCTGTACCAGTTCAAATACTTTTTCATTTTCTCCTCTTCCTTTATTGAAAACCGAAACAGGATCAAGCAGCAGGTTCTAGGCATCAAGTTTGGACAACATAGCAGACAATCATTTGATTTAATTAATACAGAATATTTTAAATGTAGCACTGAGACACAAATAATGTAACAAACAGATGGGCAAAATAATAAATATCCCATATTATTTTGACTTTTAATCATCTCCCCCATGTTGTACTGGAAAAAGCATAGATAAACAATCCTTTTCATACTCACAGGCTAAAAATAATCAGTTCCCTTGGAACTACTTTTGGTAAAACTAATTGGCATACTTGAAATGGGATTCTTATATACTTAGTAAGGCTGCTGTAGGGAGATAGAATAAAAAATAAAACAACAAAATATTTATGTCAGGAAAATTATCTAAATGGGAAATGTGGCAAGCACTATAAACAAAAGCAGAATATGGACCATAAAAATGAAAGAAATGCCAGTAACATATAGGAGCTCTTTAGGGACTATTACCTTCAATGTTGTCTTATGCTGACTTCCAATAGACTTAATACTTTAGTCTTGTCCTGGTAATTACACATATATAATGCCTATACTGAACTAATGTATGTTTTTGAGGGACAAGTAGTTGATTCTGTGGATACAGTGGTCACCCAGCCAGTGTATTATGCCCAGAATGGGTCCCTGTAGACAGGACACCTATACCCGTCCTTCCATAGAAATTAATCTGAACCTTCCAAAAGCAAAACGTTTTAGCTGTCATATCAATTATCACATAACCATTGGATACAGCAGCATAAAAACACATTTCTGGAGAATGACTTATTCCAGGGGCAGGCAAAATATGACCCATGGGCCAGATCCAGTCTCTGAGGTGATTTCATCCAGCCCGTGAACACCTGCCAATTAATTATACCCCACCCATCCCTCTTGCTTTGCTCCCACCCGCATGTGCGGGAGGGTTCTAGCTCCGGCCAGCATGCACAGCTTCTGCGTGGGGCCACTGGTGCCACTGCTGCAGCTGCTAAATGGAGCTGCTGCTGGAGCTGCTCAGTGTACCTGGCCTCCAGTGGCTTCTTTTCTTGACCCTGCTACAGCATTTGTTCTGGGCAGCAGGTAGGGAAGCTGCAGTTAGGTGGGAGCATGGATTGTGGGCCTGGGGCTGGTGGGGATGACAGGAGTGTGGAGCTTGGGTGGGCAGGGTGTGAGCATGTGTATGTGAGGGAGGGTGGGGCAGTGTGGGGACTCCCCGACATGCCCCCCCATGGTGCATAGTAGGGGTGTGCAAAATGGGCCATATTTGATTCAGATTTGGATTTGGCCCGAATTGGGGACAGTGATTTGATTCGTTGATTGGGATCACTGTCCCGATTCAATTCGGCTAAATCCAAATCTGAAGATTTGATGCTGATTCGGAGAACCAGTGATTCGGCCACAGACACAACTTTAAATGTTTTTTCTACATACCTCAAGGTACCAGGCATGGCTCGTGAATGCTGTGATGCTGGGGTGCATGGAGCATCCCACAGGAGCACGGGGGGGTGGGGTGGGGTGGGGTGGGGTGGGGGAGGGCTCGTGTGCTCTGCGGTGAACACAGAAGTGGACTGGAAGTGCTTCTGGTCCACTTCCAGGTCTGCTGTTGTGCATGTTGGGGACCACCTCCCATGCTCCTGTGGTACACTCCATCCACCCCACCATCACAGTGTTCACGAGCCACCTGGTACCTTGAGATATGTAGAAAAAACATTTAAAGCTGTGTTTATGTCCAAATCATTGAATCTTTCTGAATGTCTCTGAATCAGTTCAGAAGGTTCCGATTCAATTCGGAGAGATTAAAGGGTCTCCTGATTCAATTTGGATTTAGAGATTTGGTCACCGAATCAGGCTGAATCTCTGCCAAATTGAATCAGTGACCAAAGCTTTGCACAGCCTTAGTGCATAGCCCCCACCAGTGGTGGCAGCAGCAGCAGACGGTGGGCCCTGCTGGTGCTTGTGGCCCGCACAGGTGCAGCCACCCAGTGCCGTGCATTTCCAGCCAGTTCCAGGAGCTGCACATGGCGGCAAGGAGTGGAGCCAGGCTGGCTTGCCTCTATTGTGTGGGGCTTACATGCAGCCCCTGGGATTTGCATGCCACTGGGGGGAAGCCCCATGTGATGGAGTCAGCTGCCTTCCCTGCTTCTTGCTGACATGTGCAATTCCAGGGACTCCACTGGAAGTGGCAGGGAGCTCTGCCCCCTGCTTCCCAGCAGAATCCCATGACTGGCACATAGTGGCAGGGAGTGAAGAGGTATCTGGCTTCATCACACAGGGCTTCCCCTTGGTGGTGCACAGATCCCAGGAGCTGTATTTGAGCCACATGCAATAGAGGCAGGCAAACCTGGTTCTGCTTCTTGTTGCTACGTGCAGAGTCCCAGGAGCTGCACGTGAGCCCCATGCAATAGAGGTGGGATGGCTTGGCTCCACTCCTTGCCTCCATGTGCACAGCTCCCAAAACTGGTTGGAGCCACATGCTGCACCTGCACCTGGGTGGCAGCACCTGCATGGACCATGAGAGTCCCAAGGGGCTGATGCTGACACCAGTGGGGGCTGTGTGCCATGGGGAGGTGTGGGGGGCTCCTCACACACCCCACCTTCCTTCATACCCCACAAACCCCACACACCAACACCCTGCCCACACCCTCCTACTTTTATACCCCCCACGCCCCC
>NW_005842072.1:2312389-2312865 GCF_000455745.1 Alligator sinensis
ACCCCCACACACAGCCATACCCCCTCACAAAATTGACACCCCCTACACCCCACCGTACACACACCCCACACATGCCTCCATACACCCTCACATACAATTTATAGGAGTATGACGTTTTTGAGTGCTTATGCAATCACCTCTATCTACACTATGCAAACACCCATAAATCAGAACAAAAATATTTTTTAAAATAAAATTAAAATACATTATACTAGTTGTTTGACTTTTAGTATATGATTTGGTTTTTTTCTGGTTCCAAGATGGCAGTTCTCCCTCCCCCAAAGGAATACTTCCAGGGGCAAGGAGAGAGACTTCAGGTGGAAAAGGTAAGGGGTTAGGGGGCAGGACTTCTGGTCCCAAGATGATGGGGCATCTGTCAAGGGACGAGGCTACCATTGCAGCCCTCCATAAGTCACCAAAACTCATTAAGTGGCCCTCCAGCCAAAATAATTCCCCACCCCTGATTTATTCCCTAC
>NW_005842072.1:2312896-2376557 GCF_000455745.1 Alligator sinensis
GAACTAACAAAAAACCGTGATCTACCTCAGATGTATAGTTAAGAGTAGCTGGCTGCCTGTAAATTTCCAATTGTGCTCAAACACTCTTTGATATCCTTTACTATAGGCAAAAGGGCCAGAATGCAATAAGGATTTCAAAAGCCCTGGAGTTGCCTGGAAGACATCATCCCTGATTGCAGGAACTGAAGATAACTGCTATAGGATATTGTTCCAAAGCCCTGTCACAAGTGCTGTTGTGGCCTAGGCCTGCAGGGTGTGCTACAGCAGACTGTACTGTCAAGAATCTGTGCTGCACTGTGATCTCCTGTAGGAAGTTGGGGACAGGTTGGTCAGTAAGGGATGTCTGAATCATACTGGAGCCACCCTGGATCCTCAGTTGCCCAAACACGGGAGGGATCAAAATAATCAGCCAATCTATTTGTAGGGACCCAGAAAACAAGAAATGGCTATGTAACAGCCAACATAGATTTGTCAAGATTAGGTTATGTCAAACCAACCTAATTTCCCTGTATGACAGAGTAACAGGCAGTAGATGTGATATACCTTGACTTTAGCAATGCTTTGACACTGTCTCATATAACATTCTCATAAATAAGCTAGGGAAATATAGTTCAGAGGAAACTACCACAAGTGGAGTGCCTAGCTATCAATGGCTCAGTGTCACACTGGAAGGATGTGTCAACTGGAGCTCTGCAGAATTTTGCAGGGTCCAGCACTAGTCAATATTTTCATTAATGACTTGGATGATGGTGTAGAGAGTACACTTATTAAATGTGCAGATAATGCTAACCTGGGAGAGGCTGCAAGCACATTGGAGAACAGGCTTAGAATTTAAAATGATCTTGACAAATTGAAAAAACAGTCTGCAATAAATACAAGTCAATAGGGACAAGTGCAAAGCACTGAATCTAGGTAGGAATATACAGATGTACAAATACAAAATGGGGAATGACTGGCTAGGTAGAATTTCTGCAAAAAAGGATGCAAGGATTATAGTACATCACAAATGAATATGAGCCAACAGTGACATATTGCTGTGGGGAAAAAAAAGAAGCATATTATGAGAGATAAAGGGGTGTTGTGTAAGATGTGGTGGACGGGTCATACTCAACCTGCCAGGATGTGAACAGTGGGGTCCCCCAGGGCTCGGTCCTGGGGCCTACACTGTTCAACATCTTCATCAGTGACTTGGACGAGGGGGCGGAAAACACATTGTCCAAATTTGATGATGAGACCAAGTTGTGGGGAGAGGTAGGCACGCTCAAAGGGAGAGAGAGGCTGCAATTAGACTTAGACAGACTACAGAAGTGGACGGATGGTAATAGGATGGGCTTCAATGTAGGTAAATGCAGGGTGCTGCACCTGGGGAGAAGGAATCCACAGCATACATACAAGCTGGGGAGCTTTCCCCTTGAGAGCACAGAGGCAGAAAGGGATTTTGGAGTCATTATTGAGCCTCCAATGTCAGACCGCAGCCAGCAAAGCCAACCACACCTTGTCGTGCATCCAAAGATGCATCTCAAGCCAGTCCAGAGAGGTGATACTCTCCCTCTACATGACATTGGTCCGGCCTCAATTGGAGTACTGCATCCAGTTCTGGGCACCGCACTTTAAGAAGAATGTGGCCTGCCTTGAGAGGGTTCAGAGGAGGGCCACCCACTTGGTTGGAGGGCAACAGGGCAGGCCCTATGAGGAGAGACTGAGGGACCTGAACCTGTTCAGCCTCAGCAAGCGGAGGCTGAGGGGGGATTTGTTGGCTGCCTACAAACTTGTTAGGGGAGATCAGCAGCAAATAGGAAGGGTCCTATTCCCCCCAGCAGCACCTAGAGTGATGAGGAACAATGGCCAGAAGCTGCTGGAAAATAGGTTCAGGTTAGAGATTAGGAGGCACTATTTCACTGTCAGGGTAGCTAGGATCTGGAACCAACTTCCTAGGGAAGTGGTCCTCGCTCCTACCTTGAGTAAATTAAAAAAGAGGTTGGATGAACACCTGTCTGGGGTCATGTGATCCCAGCGTGTGCTCCAACCAGTGGTGGGGGGTTAGACTAGATGATCTATTCAGATCCCTTCTGACCCCTAACTACTATGAAACTATGAAACTATGAAAGATGCATTAAATACTCCTTCCATTCTCCTTTGCACTGGTATGGCCTTATTTGGAATACTGCATCCCATTTGGGCCACTGCTCTTCTGGGCCAAGTAGAAATGGTTCAAAAGAGAATGACAAAAGTATAGAAAATATTATGTATAAAGAAAGAGAGAAGAAGTGAGTCTGTTTAATTTAAAAAAGAAAAAGACTGATGAGGGACATGGTAATGGTCCTTAAATATATAAAAGGTACTGTGAAGAGGAAGATTATAAATTAATCTCCATGTCCATTGGTGAATTGTGAACAAAAAGCTCTGAAAAATACAGTTTCAGTGGAACTGAAATCATTTGGGTCATATTCGAGTTCTGCTTGAAAAAATGGATATTTGGAAAAAAATCTAAATATTTTGCTTGGACATTTTAAAATAAACTTGTTCTTAGAATGTAAAATGGTATTTTCAGATTGAAACTGACCTCTTAAGAAAAGTTTTTAAAAGTTTAAATAAACTAAATATTTCAGTTTGACAAAATGGGATTTATCTTTGTTTATTTGTTTTATTTTCATTTTGCTGGTAAACGATTTCTATTTTGATCCAAACCAATTTTATTTTAATCATTCCATTTCATCACTGAACTAAGAAATACATTATTTGCATATCTGTAATTACATTCTCTCCACTGCCTCATCAGATGAAGTAAAACAGTTATTTTACATGTATTCTAGATGTATAGAATTGATATAATTGGGATCATTTTGCTATACATATGTGTTTCTTCTGGTTGATAGAGCCAATTCATTAACATGAAAGTTAAACTACTTTATAAAAGGCCACAGCAGTGCACATTTAACAAGCAGAAATTAGTACTTATAAGAACATAATAGTTAATGATATCTCTTATGGAAACACAACGTACTATGATAACAACAAAGGAGCAAATGTAAGGAAATAATTTAGTATTATTTTAAAATCATGTATGTTGTAACCTTTATGCACCTGATCAATCCCATTGATTTCAGCAGGCTCATTTTGATCAATAAAGGTGGCAAGACTGGGCCCTCAAGTTATAAATTGTACTACAGCAAGTACCACATTCACTCAAATCTAAGATGACCCTGAATTTAAGATGGCGCCCCAATAATTAGATTCTATATATGGAAAAATTATAAATTTGTTATCATTTTCAGTGTATAGAATCTAATTATTGGAGGGTTGTCTTTAATTCATCTCCCCCCCACCACCACTGCAGGGGGGAAAGACAGTGGGGGTGGGGGGGTCAAGCAGCTTACCCCCTGCTTATGCCTGCCCCCAGCCACTGCTGCCCCTTGCCTGCCCCCCTGCATCCTCACACGTGTTCTCCTGCCTCTGCTTCTTCCTCGCCTGCCTCCCTTCCCCCATCCCAAACTCTGCTTCCCTCAATCCCCTCTTACCTTTGCTCCATGCAGCAGGATCTGTCCCTGTTCTAGACTGGAGAACTGAGCATGACCTTAGCCCAGCCCCCATAGCTTCCATGTGGACTGTGCCGCTGCTATAGGGCCAGGCTGGAGCCATGCTCTGTGACACAGGCTACAGCATACATGGAGCCTTTTGGCACAGAGAAAAGTTAAGAGAAGAGGGAGAGGGGCAGGCAGGGGAGCAGAGGCTGCATGGAGGGAGGTATGCAGGGGAAGGGACTGCAGGGGTGAGATGGGTACAAAGGTGCCAAGGGGCACAGGCAGCAGGTGCAGCTATAGCTGGACCCTAGGCAGGGGTTGGAGCCAAAGCTACAGCAACTGCCTGCCTCCTTGTATGTGATTCTAATATGAGAGGCTCCACACAATGTTAAATGGGGAGAAAACCTCAACTTAATATCGAGCAAATATAATTATATTTTTATGTTTATTATTACCAATCTAAGCACAAATTCAGATCTGATTTGTATTCTGATTTAGTTCATTTTTGCTAAAGGACTAAACAATATTTGCAGGTATGTTTACATTGGGCAGTGACATAAAATTGAAGCATTTTATCATTAACTGAAATATGCCATCCTATCATTTTAGAGCACCTTTCACTGAAGTATTTAGATCTTCACAGGTATCCATAGCTGACATTATGGTCTCTCTTCCCTTCCCTTCTTAGCTTCCTTTTATTTTTCTTTCAGAGTGGAAGTTTATTTAATGCTATGCCTGTGAACATTTGATGATGCAAGATATTGGAAACAGAAAAGAGTATAATTCCTGGTACTATGAACTCTTCGTTTAACAGAAAGCAACATTAGCTTTATCAAAAGATGTATTGTTTCTCCTACAGTTCAGGCCCCCTTCCCCCTCCCTTTATTGGTCAAAAAATTCCTTGTGTTTCTTTCATTGATTCCCTTTCAAGAGAAGAAAGAATATAGCTTTTCCTCTTAAAAGCAAACAAAGCAGACAAGCTCCCCCCTCAACAGAATGCCTACTTAGGGTCAAATTCCTCTCTTGGATGCATATGAAGGGTCTCTCAACAGCATGAATGGGAGCTGTACACATACGTACACACACA
Organism: Alligator sinensis; assembly: GCF_000455745.1. Lineage (NCBI taxonomy): Eukaryota > Metazoa > Chordata > Crocodylia > Alligatoridae > Alligator > Alligator sinensis. Next base: position 2,317,505 of record NW_005842072.1, read on the forward strand.
CACACACACACACACACACACACACACTTTAAGGACATAATTTGGCTTTACAAAGGTTAAGGAAATATACATGCCAACAAAATAAAGTGTAACGTATGGTTCCATTTCTTGAATTTTAATAAAATAAATACAGAGATAACAAAAACTTTAAAAGTTACAAGTCATAACTGTGAGTGACATTTGCAACTTGTATGCAAAGTTCATGCACATTAAAAATGACAAAATATGACACTGAAAAAAGGTTAAAATAAATTTTTGGTCAAAAACCTGAATTGAAAAATACCATCATCATCTTCCTAGCCTATTTTCTGCTCCATGTATGAGGACAGAAATGCAAAAAATACTTATAGTGTGAAAAGTAAACGTTTATACTTGAAAACAGACCCAACTGCTACAGGGGAAAAAACCCCCACAATAAAAAATACACCAACAATAAAAAATACACCAACGTATATGAATTTTTTGTTTAAGAATAAGCCTATTTTCTAAGACTCATGGATTCTCAGGCTGTGTCTACACAAGATGCTGACTGCCCAGTTGTTACCGCGCAGTCATTTAGTACTTGCATACCTAAGTACTAAGCGACTGCACAGTAACTGGCATTGCTGTGCAGTAGCATCCCTGTACGGCTTTGTGGTGATGCTGCCTGTGCAGTAGCTTGTTACTACTGCACAGTAACATCACATCATGGTTTGTGTCTCACGATGCTACTGTGCAGTAGGCCTGTGCGGAACAGCTAGTATTCACTTCGGATTTGGCCGATTTGGGGGGGAGTGATTCGATTCGGTGATTTGAATCACTGTCCCGATTCAATTCGACTGAATCTGATTCAGAGATTTGGCTGCTGCCAAATCTCCAAATCAGCAAGGCCAGGTCCATCCCCTGCCCCTCTCCCAGCCCAGCAAAGGCTGCCCCAGCTCCCAGCACTTGTTAAAAAAAACCCCAGGCTCACCGGGTACTGCTGGGCAGGGGCAATCCCTGCTGCCCCCACTGCCTCACACTGTATGGGGAGCTCTGCATGAACCCCTGATCCCCGCCCTCACTTCCCCAGCCCTCCCACGGGTGCCCCGCCTGGGTCAGTTCTGGCCTTTTAAGAAAAAAATAAACAAAAAACCCCCCAGACTCACCACTTCTGCTGCTGGGGAGCAATCTCCACTGCCCCCCCACTGCTCTGCATGAGCCCCCCTGAAACCCCAAGGTCACTGCAGGAGCGGTGAGTCCCAGGGCTTTTCTTGTTTGTTTGTTTTTCTTAAAGGGCCAGAGCTGGCCCAGGTGGGGCACCTGTGGGGGGGATGGGGGAGTGGGGAGCTTATGCAGAACCCCCATGCAGCATGGGGCAGTGGGGGGTAGCTGGGATCACCCCCTGCCTGGCAGCAGCCAGTGAGCACTGGGGCTTTTCTTTAAAGTACCAGGAGCTAGGGTGGGCAGGGGCAGCCATGGTGGGGGAATCTTTTCTGAAGATTCAGAGAGCTTTGAATCGATTGGGACCTTTAAATTGGTCCCCAATTCGATTCAGATTCAGAGATTTGGCCACCAAATCTCCTCTCAATCAAATCACCACCCAAAGCTTTGCACAGCCCTACTGTGCACTGCTAATGAACTGCTGTACAATAGTAACAAGCTACTGTGCAGTAAATGTCTCATGTAGACGTGGGCTCAGTGAAGGAGGACGAATTTTTTCCTCTGAAAATTTAGGTAAAAGTTCAATGCTCAAAATTCCCTGCAACATATAATTTAGATCCTGATTCGCAAGCCAGTTAGGTATGTGAGCTGTCCCACTGACTACTCAGATGCTTAAGATTCTTTGCTAAATTGGAAATCTATTCTGAAATCATGCCCATCCCCTCCCCCCTTGCAAGGTAAAATTCCTAAGGACTTCAGTGGGACCAAGGTTTTGATTGCTCTATTACATATTTTTACTATGGTCAGCACTGTAGAAATATATTGTAGCTTTGGAAGAGTGATCAGGTTGCATTTTACCTCATGCACCATTAACAAACCTGTCAGGTAACAGTCTAGCTGCAGAATACTATACCTAGTGAAACTGCAAGAGGCAGAAAGAATTCAGCTTCATTTTGAGATCTCAGGTGGGGGATGCATTCCCAGAAGTTAAAAACATTATCTTTTGACTTGTAAACTGAACACATTTGATATAGACAGTACTAAGAAATAATAAATGGGGAGTTAAATGAGGGTATATTTAGAGAATCACTTTCAGTATAACTACTCTTTAAAGGATGAAAAGCATGCTCTCAAACTCTGCCTTTTTCTGAGCAGACTCTCTATGTGGCTAATATTTTAGCAGCAAGACTGAGCATTGACAAAACCCACAGAGTAAAGTGAAATTTCATCAATTCAAGTGTAATCTGGAATCATCACTGCAGCTTTCTGTAAAAGAATCTAAACAATTCTAGAAAAGGAGAAATGGATTTTAAGATCTGCTTATTCAAATGACTGAACAGCCCCGCATTACTAGTGATTTTTCATTGATTAAAGCACAGATAAAGGGCACGACAAAAAAAGCAGAAAAAGTCAGCGATCTCATCCCAGCTATATGAAGGAAATGATTGCTGAGTGCTATTTTCAAGGTACTTATATTAACATCTATACATGTAAAATAGTGAAAAGTTAAAAGATCAATAGTACAGAGACACCATGCATACATATAGCACTAGGAAAAATATTAAACAAAAGCATTGACAGTGGAACAACTATTGAAGCAAGAGTGCCAAGAAATGGATATAAAAGACAGTCTTTGCAAATGTACCGTAATGTGTTGTATAGAATGTGAATTTTGAGAAAGAGGTACTTCTACAACACTCACAAGGCCAGTTGTAGGTGATCTAGAGCTAAAATATGCAAGGAATATATGCAGGCAATGCCATCCTAACCTTTGTTCCATGATTCTGCCCTCTACCAACCTCTGGGTGTTTTCCCATGCCTGGAGAATCCACCCAGAAAAGTCTGTAATTCGTTTAGGGGGCTAGAGTGAGACATTATTCTGATTCATAGACATGGCAATAAGGTTGAGGGTGACACTGCAATGAAGAGATCACTACTTTCTTTGATAACTCAAAATTACAGTGTCCTGAATGCATAAGGTCAAGATGTTAACTAAAAATGCCTAGCGGTGTGTTCCAAAGGCCATCTACTAGGGCACTTACACACAGGCAGAGAGGCAACTCTGATGCACTGTAAATCCAGCATGTTAGTGCAGACTTGATTAATCGACTCTGGTCAAGCACAGAAATTAACGCACTCCAACAGCCTTCAGCATCGTGTATTAGTCTCCCTGCTCTGAAAAATGATGGCAGAGCACTTTGACTTAAAGCTCATCAAACAACATTGATACACATGATGCTCAGGTGCTTTAGCATGGCTTGCTAATTAAAGTGCCTCTCCGCCTCCTGAAGCATGTCTATAAATGCCCCTAGATATTACCAAAATAAAATAGAGCGCAAGCTAAGCTACTCTTCAAGCACCTGTCTGGAATTGTGAAGGGAACACCAAGTTGTTATGGGCTACTTCAGTTTGGGACATACCTACTATAGGCCTATGAACAGGAATAAAACATCACTAGAATCTCAAATTTATAGATGATAACTTTCTAACATAAAAAGCCTTTGCCCCTAATAGGAGGCAACTCTATTTGGACATCATTCTGACAGAATTAATCACTAAGCTGAAAGTAGGTGACTGACTACGAACCAGCAATAATGACATGATCACATTTAACATGGTCAAACAGAGTATAGTCTTATGAGTTATATCTGTACTGAATGGTTTAAAAGGGCCAATTTCCCCAAGACAGGGAAAATCACAAGCTAAACTGATTGGGAGGAAAAAATTAGGCAAACCACTTTGCATGATAATTTGGAGACCTCTAAGAAAAGTTTGTTAGGTGGTCAAAAACATCGTGATTCAACAACTAGGAGTTGACAGTAAAAAAGAAGGCTGAATAAAAGCTCACATTGGGCCCATGGCAAAAGGAAGGCAGTAATTAAACATATATATATGTATAACAAATGTTTAAAAGGGAAAATATAGAGCAATTAATATAAATGAGAAGTTATGAAGTGTAGAAATTGAAAAGGAAAGTTAAACTTATCTGGGAAAATCTATAACTGACATGGCTGAGTGAAGTAGGAATGAGTTTTTAAGTATATAAAGAACAAAAAAAAATACTAATAATGGTATAGGCTCTAGATACTGTAAAATTACTAAAGCATTGCAGAAAAAGAAGTGATCATTAATTATTTCTGTTCTGTATTTCAAAAGAAGCAGGATACTGGACTCAGATCACATGAGGATTATAAATACCTTTGGCCCCCTTTATATGTTTCACTTAAGGCATGATTAACCAGGTAATCACGACTTAAGTTGTGACCCAGCTACACTTTCACCTAATTAATGGAGTGATAAAACAAGCAATAAACTAAAAAGTGATTCCACAAAAAATGTGTAATAACTTTGTAGTTTGTTCCAATCACACCATTAATTGACTGTGTGACCAGGTGTTCCCCTTTTGCTGGGAGCCCCATCAACTGAGGGGCTCTCAGCCACAGGGATTCACCACTCCCTGCCAGCTCCTCAGCTGACAAGGCTCTCAAGTGCTGGCAGTATTGCCATCTGCAGGGTTTGCAGCAAAGAGACTGCTACCCCCCTCCCTGTAAGCTTTGTCAACTTCAGGGCTCACAGTGGAGATAGCATCATTGGGTGTGGGCTTCACAGCACGGCCAAGGGGAGAATGCGGCTGCAAGCCTTGTAAGACTCCCCACTGCCTCTACGGTGAGTCCTGCACCTCACAAGGCTCACAGCAGGGCAGCATTTTCCCTGCTGCCACAGCTGTGAGCCCCACACCTCATGATGCTCACAGCAGTGGTAGCGCTCTTCCTGCTGCCCCCACTGCAATCCCCATGAGACCTGTCAGTTGTGGGGCTCACACCATGGGAGCCAATGCTGGGGGAGCCTGGGATCATGATTCCAGGGTTCCCCCACACCACCAGTAAGGTGAAATGCAATCTAATATGCAATCCCATAATCACACCTCCTGCCATGCACATTTGGTATAGCAGGAGGTGCATGGGTCTCACATTATGATCAATGGGAAGCTGGGTGACAGTGACCATGAGCTGATCTCCTTCACCATCCTCTGTAAAGCTGGCAAGTCAGTCAGTAATACAGAAGTCCTCGAGTTCAGGAAAGCTGACTTTGACAAGCTAGCTAAGAAGGCTTGTCAGTGAGGCCCTAAAGGGCCACGACCTAAAGGGGAGGGGAATTCAGGATGGGTGGTTGCTCCTCAAGGGAGCGAGTCTGGATGCACAAGCAAAGTCTATCCCATCTCAAAAGAAAGGCAGCAAGAGGACACAGCAGTCCCCTTGGCTCTCCGGGGAACTAGCGAACCTCCTGTGTCTAAAAAGAAAGACCTACAAAGGATGGAGGACTGGATCCACCTCCAAGAAGGAATACTCTGCACTGGTCCGGACCTGCAGGGAGCGAATAAGGATTGCCAAGGCTGCAACAGAACTCCAACTAGCTGCAAGCATCAAGGACAATAACAAATTCTTTTTTAGATATGTGGGGAGCTGGAGGAAAAGCAAGGGCAACATTGGACTCCTGCTAAACCAGATGGGACAACTGACGCTCAGGAAAAAGCCAACTTGCTAAATGGGTACTTTGTGTCAGTTTTTCACCAGTCCCATGGGACACCCTGCCCATTATGGGACAGGGAGGCCTGGGTGAGGGAGATTCCTTACCCTCCATCAATGCTGACCTTGTGAAGCAACACCTTGAGAGGCTGGATACCTTCAAGTCAGCCAGCCCTGACTGTTTGCACCCCAGGGTACTCAAGGAGCTGGCTAGCATCACAGATCAGCCCCTGGCACAGATCTTTGAGAACTTCTGGTGCTCTGGTGAAGTGCCCAAAGATAGGAAAAGGCCAATGTGGTGCCTGTCTTCAAGAAAGGGAGGAAAGTGGATCCAGAAAACCACAGGCCCATCAGTCTGACCTCTAGCCCGGGGAAGGTCTTAGAAAAGATTATCAAAAAGGTCATTCTTAACAGACTGGCTGAAGGCAACATCCTGAGGGATAGCCAGCATGGGTTAGTTGAAGGTAGGTCTTGCTTGACCAATCTTATTTCCTTTTATGACCAGGTGACCTATCACCTGGACAAGGGAGAAGAGATTGATGTCATATATCTTGACTTTAAAAAAGCCTTTGATCTGGTATCCCATGATCAACTCTTAGCAAAACTGGCCAACTATGGCCTCGGCCTCACCATGATCCACTGGCTGGGGAATTGGCTCCGTGGTAGGACCCAGAGGGTGGTGGTTGATGGAAGTCAATGATCATGGTGCGTTGTGACCAGTGGGGTTCCTCAAGGCTCTGTCCTTGAGCCTATATTATTCAACATCTTCATTAATGATGTGGACATTGGTGTCAGAAGTGGATTGGCCAAGTTTGCCAACAACACCAAACTCTGGGGTAAAGTGTCCACATCTGAGGACAGGAGGGTGATCCAGGCTGACCTTGACAGGCTCAGGAAATGGGTGGACGAGAACCTGATGGTGTTTAACACTGAAAAAATGCAAGGTTCTTCACCTTGGGAAGAAAAACCTGCAACATCCTTATAGGCTCGGCAGTGCTACACTGGCTAGCACTATGGGTGAAAGGGACTTGGGGGTCATGATTGACCACAAGATGAACATGAGCCTTCATTGTGATGCTGCGGCTAGTAAAGCAAGCAAAATGCTGGCTTGCATCCATAGATGCTTCTCAAGCAAATCCCAGGACGTCATCCTCCTATTGTACTCAGCCTTGGTGAGGCCACAGCTGGAGTACTGCATCCAGTTTTGGGCTCCACAATTCAAAAAGGATGGGGAGAAACTTGAGAGAGTCCAGAGGACAGCCACCACATGATCAGAGGGCAGGAAAACAGACTTTATGAAGATAGGCTGAGAGCCATGGAACTCTTCAGCTGGAAAAGTGAAGGCTCAGGGGTGATCTTGTGGCCACCTACAAATTTGTCAGGGGCGCTCATCAGGATCTGTGGGAACGTCTGTTCACCAGAGCACCCCAAGGAATGACAAGGTTGAATGGTCACAAACTCCTCTATGACCGTTTGAGGCTGGACATAAGGAAGAATTTCTTTACTGTCCGAGCCCCCAAGGTTTGGAATAGACTGCTGCCGGAGGTGGTTCAAGCACCTACTTTGAACACCTTCAAGAGACATTTGGATGTTTATCTTACTGGGATCCTATGACCCCTGCTGACTTCTTGCCCCTGGGGCAGGGGGCTGGACTCGATGATCTTCTGAGGTCCCTTCCAGCCCTAATGTCTATGAAATCTATTAGATCCCATTATGCCTTTAGCTGCACATGTAGAGGGGCCCTTACTGCCCACTACTAACTAATGGACAATGATTATCACTATGGTGGCATAGCATTGGCAGGCATAATCCATGATGCCAACGCTATGTCACCATAGCAATGAGCTACCTCACGATAGCATGTTGCTATGGCGACATCGCTGCTAAAAATAACCATACGCCATCAATTTAGTACTTCCTAAAGCAAGTACTAAATGAAGGTGCGGTAACGACTGCGTCATAGGAGGCACATGTAGACGCACCCAGTATCTACTAAGATAAATATTTTATCAAAGTAGCTTTAGATGAATTTCATCTATCATTCATAAAAGAATTGTCTCAGGTAATTTCTGGCTCTCAGTTATTAACTTTCAATAAGTTTTTAAATACTTGATTAATTCCATAAAACTGGAAGATTACTCATCTTGTACCAGCCATCATATTTGCTCCCCCAACATTATGGTTTGCAGGAAGAAAAACATGGAATTTAGAAGGAAAAAATATCTCTTCACAGTTGAGATAAGAGCCTCCCAAGGGGACTTTATTGGAGGTAGAACTGGGAAAAGAAAAGGGCAAATTGTGAAAGTGGCAGAAAAAAGTGATAGGAGTAGTTATAAAAGCTTTAGGCAGAGTTACTGCTTATGGAAAGAAGCTGTAATGAAATGTTTGTTTAAGACCACCAAACTTCACGCAAAGATCCATTAATGGAAAAGCTTTAGATCTAAACCTCTGTGTGCATGAGAGAGAGAGAGAGAGAGAGAGAGAGAGAGAGTGAGCGAGCGCGCGCGCGCACGCCTGCAGAAGTTGCCTACTCTTTCAAAATTAAAGTTCATTTTTTGTTCTTCTTATTTGTTGTATGCCTGTGTTTATTGAATCCAATTATCAGTATTACTAGGAGCTGAGAATAGGAGCAGCATTTTTGGGTTTTTGCCACTCTGCTCTAGTAAGGCTATGTAGGGGGAGCAAGAAGTTTGTGACATTATGTAGACTGTATGTAGTATGTGAGACTATGTAGAATGGGAACAAGCTTTTGCTTTGGATGATCCCAGAAACTGCTGCTGTATATAAGTTTAGTAGCAGGTCAGAGTTTAAATAAAACTTGAAATAAAGAGGAGGTTTGATTACAGGTTAGCAAGCACCCCTGCTTGAGTGTCTTCTACTCCTTCTAAGCACTTCAGACTGCCAACCACCATCTCTCTTTTTTGGCTAGACTATATATATAAATCAGTTTTCACACAAGCAGCTCATTTCTGTTAGATATCTGGAGGGCAATGAAACAAATACAATCAGGACCACTGGAATGAAGACAAATAACTGAGTATTATCAAGATGGTGCTGTTTTTGTAGCCCACTCAGACCATGTCATAATCCCCTCTACTGGTGGCATGTATATAGAGTTGATTAACCAAGATGGACAACAGGATGGAGTCATATGGCATTGCCATCATATTAAGGAAGAAGAGTAATTTCCCACTACACTTTGCCATGTAAGATGGTACCTAGCTGTGCATCCACAGTAGTTATTTTTGCAAGATATAGCAATTTTGCCATTACTGTAATATATTATGATACTACTGCTAAGAGGAAATGGCATTTTGATGGCAAAGAAATACTGAAGGAATGTTGTTATGGCTCTATTGCTGCCTTGCTAATTTTCATAGCAACCTCAGAGTTACTGTGACCACGTGGTATCACATTTGTATTGCCTACTACAACAGCTGAAAGATGCTGAGATTAGACAAAAGGGAACACAGTGCTGAAATTAGCAACCTGGGCATATCAAAATGATGTGTTAAGAGTCAAGGATCAGAGCACAAACAGCTTGAGGTTTGTAGGTTAGAATATTTATTGCAGGAATCATATACCTGTTTTCATTACTAGTGATGTGTGCATACCTATGGAGAAGATGCTTTTAGTTCTTTTGTTATCCTCCAACATGATGATGTCATATATCATTTTCTTGTTTTGAAGGTCACTTTTCTTTCTATGATCACAGCCATATCAGAATGTACTTTCTCTGAGAAAGGAGAAACAAACACTCTGTTTTTCTATTATGTAACAGCAATTTTGAAGTTTTGTTGTGTGACTATAATGTAATATCTGACCAGGTATAGTAGTTGTCTTTGTAGATAGATTCCCCCCCAACTGGAAAATTCTGTGAATATATAACCTTAGCAAAGGACATTAGTGAGAGTTTATTTGAAGGGGGCAAGGAAGGGGGTGTTCTCAATAAGGATTGAAGGTTTAGGAGTTAATTTTTCATAAATCTGCTTTGTTTCCTGATTTGCACTCTTAAGGAAAAAATATCAAGGTGGCTAAAGCATGAATTAAAAATATATAGACTGTACAGGAAATTGCTTCACTTTCTGACATTTCTTGTACAATTAATAAAAAAACTTTAAAAACAAAAAGTGATGATTTTTCACTAGTAATTTATAACAAAAGGAGTGAAATCCAGGCCCATTTGAAGTCAATGGCAGAACACTCAATTAGATATTGATTTCAAATGGTATACCCTGAGACAGTCTCAATTTCCATCATATGGGACCTAATTTTTGCAATGGAATGAAGAAATCCATGCCTTCTAAAGTTCGAGACTGAATGGGAGGGAATTGGCTGAGCTAATCTAGATCTAATCTAATCTAAGGCTGAAGGGTTGATGCTGGTTTGGAAGAAACAACCAGACATCTTTGAGGGTGATATACACCTCCTTAGCAAATATTCTTTAACTCCATCTGGGAAATTTGTTTAAATAAATCCCATATTTAACCCCAAGGTGTTTTTTCTTTTATTGGTATATGGGACCTTTAAGCTTGGCGAGATGAAGGAGGGAAAAGGAAACTTTTGGGACTAAGGAGCAGTAAACAGGCCATTTTACAGGGGAGTTTGCTAGGAAAGTTGTGCTTGGAAGGGCAGCAAGAGAGAGGCAACAGATTAAACCCAGAAAAATGGCTGGAAGGCATCGCAATGCCAGAGCCACTGCCTCTGCTTACACCTGCGAGGTGCCTGTCCAGGAAGGATTGCTTACTGTTGAGGCTTCCACTCAGATCCTGATGAAGACTTCATCGATTCAGTGCTGGAGGAGACTTGTGGAGGAAGGACCATCAAAGACAGCACTAGAGAAGGGAGAGGAGATGGACTCCTGGGAAAGTGGAAGCTGGAAGCTTGTGACCTCTGGCAGCAAGCAGAAATCTTTATCTCCACCTGCAGCAGTTTGCCTAGAGAACAGATATAGAAACCTAGCAACAGAGAAGGAGTATGTTCCATTGGTGGAAGAGGACAAGCTAGGCCTCCTCAAGGTTGGAAGGACAAGACCACTGCCACCAAAAAGACGTGACAGGTGGTGGTGATTGGAGACTCCCTTCTGCAGGGGACACAGGCATCCATTTGCCAGCCTGACCCATTGTCTTGGGAGGTCTGCTACTTGCCCAGAGTCTGGATCCGAGATGTCACAGAAGGATTACCAAGACTCACCTGGCCCTCTGACTACTACTCCATGCTGCTCATCCATGTGTGCACTGATGATACTGCCAGGGGAGAGCCTGAGCAGATCAAAAGTGACTACAGGGCTCTGGATGCAAGGGTGAAGGGGACGGGGGCTCAGGTGGTGTTCTCTTCAATTCTTCCAGTCAAGGGAAAGGACCCTGGCAGAAGTGGAAGCATCCTGCACATCAATGCATAGCTGTGCAGATGGTGCCACCAGCAGGGCTTTGGCTGTTTTGACCATGGGATGCTGTTCCAAGAAGAAGGATTGCTAGGCAGAGATGGGATTCACCTGATGAAGAGAGGGAAGAGCACCTTTGCAGATAGGCTCAGTAACCTAGTGTGGACTTTAAACTAGGTTTGATGGGGGATGGAAACTAAAGCTCTAATGTAAGTGGGCAAGCGGGTGACCTGGAGGAAGCACAAGCAAGAGGAGGCAACAGGGGAGGTGTACTCATTCTCCGATAAGAAATAAGGCAATCACTACTTACCTCAGGTGCCTGTACATGAATGCGTGGGGCCTGGGAAACAAGCAAGAAGAAATGGAAGTCCTCATACAGTCCCATTAGTTTGCATGACTGGAGCACTTCATGGATGGGTATAAGCTGTTCAGGAAAGACAGACAGTGGAGAAGAAGAGGAGTTGTTCTTTATGTAAAGGAGCATATGATTGCTCAGAGCTCCAGCATGAAATGAGATAGGCTTGCTTAAAGTCTCTGGGTTAGGGTCAGAGAATAGAACAACAAAGGTGACTTTCTGGTGGGGGTCTGCTATAGAGCACCAGACCAGGAGGATGTGGTGGATGAGGCTTTTGTCAAATAGATAGCCAAAGTTTTGCATCACAGGCCCTAGTTCTTATGGAGAACTTGAATCAACATAACGTCTGCTGGAAGAACAATACAGCAGTATGCAAGCAATCCAGGAAGTTTTTGGAAAGGTTTGCGGACAACTTCCTGGTGCAAGTGCTGGAGACACCAACCAGGAGCCGTGCTCTTCTTGATCTGCTGCTCACAAACAGGGAAGAATTGGTGGGGAGTGTAGTAGTGCATGGCAACTTGGGCAGCAGTGACCATGAAATGACTGAATTCAGAAAAAGAAGGGAGGAGAGCAGCAGAGTATGGACCCTGAAGTTGAGAAAAGAAGACTTTGACTCACTCAAGTAACTTCATGAGCAGAATCTCTTTGGAAGCCAGTTTCAGGAAGAGAGGAGTCCAGGAGTGTTGGCTGTACACAAACCTTACTGGGGACACAGGAACAAACCATCCTGATATGCAGGAAGAATAGCAAGTATGGCAGAAGACCAGCTTGTCTTATCAAGGAACTCTTCAGTAAGCTAAAACACAAAAAGGAAGTTTATAAGTGGAAACTTGTACAAAGAAATTGGGAGGATTATAAAAATATTCCTCGGGCATGCAGGGATGAAATCAGGAAGGCCAAAGAACAAATGGAGTTGCAGTTAGCAAGGAATATGAAGGGTAACAAGAGGAATTTCTAGAAGTATCTCAGCAACAAGAGGAGGATCAGGGAAAGTGTGGGTACTTTACTAAATGGGGGAGGCAACCTAGTGACAGAGGATGCAGAAAAAGCTGAGGTCCTTACTGCCTTTTTTACCTCAGTCTTCACAGGCAAGGTTAGCTCCCAGACTACTGCACCTGGCAGCACAGTTTGGGAAGGAGCTGAGTCTTACTGTTGCAAAAGAACAAGTTAAGAGCTATTTAGAAAAGCTGAATGTGGCCAAGTCCACGGGGCTTGAAGGGATGCACCCAAAGGTGCTGAGGGAGTTGGCTTATGTGAGGGCAGAGCCACTGGCCATAATATTTGACAAATCATGGCAATCATGAGAGGTCCTGGATGATTGGAAGTGGGCAAATATGGTGCCAATTTTTAAGAAAAGAAAGGATCATCCAGGGAACTATAGACTGATCAGCCTCACCTCAGTCCCCGAAAAAATCATGGAGCAGATCCTCAAGGAATCCATTATTAAGCACATGGAAAGGTGTTTAGGAACAGTCAGCATGGATTCACCAAGGGCAAGTCATGCCTGTCCAACCTGATTGCCTTCTATGATGAGATGCCTGGCTCTGTGGATGCGGGGAGACCAGTGGATGCAATATACCTTGACTTTAGTACGGCTTTTAATATTGTCTCCCACAACATGCTCACAAGCAAACTAAGTCAATGCAGGTTGGATGAATGGACTGTAATATGGACAGAAAATTGGCTGGATCACTGGTCTCAGAGGGTAGTAGTCAATGGCTCAATGTCTACTTGGCAGCTGGTATCAATTTTGTCCCCCCCAGGGGACAATTTTGTTTAATATTTTCATCAACGACTTGGAACAGTGAAGCCTCAGCAAGTTCACGGATGACACCAAGATGGTGGGAGTAGTAGATATGCTGGAGGGTAGGGCTAGGATGCAGACAGATGTTGACAAATTAGAGAATTGGACCAAAAGAAATCTCATGAGGTTCAATAAGGACAAGTGCAAAGTCCTGTACATAAGATGAAACAATCCCATGCATCACTATGGGCTGGGGAATGACTGGCTAAGCAACAATTTGGCAGAAAATGACCTGGGAGTTACTGTGGACAGTAAGCTGAACATAAGTCAACAGTATGTCTTTGTAGTGAAGAAGGATAAGTGGTCTGCATCAGTAGGAGCGTTACCAGAAGACTGAGGGAAATGATCCTTCCTCTCCATTCAGTAGTGGCGAGGACACATATGGACTACTATGTCCAGTTTTGGGACCCCACTACAGAAAGGATGTGGACAAATTAGTGAGAGATCAGCAGAGGGCAACAAAAATGGTTAGGGGGCTGGGGCACATGGCTTGTAAGGAGAGGCTGAGGGAAATGGGCTGATTTAGTCTTGAGAAGAGAAGACAGAGAGGTTTTAAAAATAGCCTTATGAGTGAGTGCTCATGGGGCACTGACCAGGTACCAGAGGATTAGAAAAGGGGCAATGTGGTCCCCATTTACAAGAAGGGGAGAAAGGAGGACCCCAGCAATTATAGGCCAGTCAGCCTTACCTTGGTCCTTGGGAAGACCTTTGAAAAAATTATCAAGGAGCACATCTGCAAGGGCCCAGCAGGAGAGGTAATGCTCAGGGACAACCAACATGAGTTGATTGAGGGCAGGTCCTACCTGACTAACCTGGTTTCTTTTTTATGATCAGATCACAAAGTCCCTGGATGAGGATGTTGGGGTGGATGTCATCTTCATGGACTTTAAGAAGGTCTTTGACACAGTTTCCCAATACATTCTCTTAAAAAAAACTTGGTGACTGCAGCATTGATGCCTACACAGTCAGATGGGTGGCAAATTGGCTAGATGGTTGCACCCAGAGAGTGGTGGTGGATAGGTCATTTTCAACCTGGAGGGATGTGGGCAGTGGAGACCCCCAGGGCTCAGTCCTGGGGCCTGTACTGTTCAACATTTTTATCAGCCATCTGGATATGGGTGCAGAAAGCATGCTATCCAAATTAGCTGATGATACCAAGTTGTGGGGCGAGGTGGGCATGACGGAGGGGGAGGGACAGAATCCAGCTAGATCTAGACAGGTTACAGAGGTGGGTGGATGAGAATAGGATGGAATTCAATGCAGACAAGTGCAAGGTACTGCATCTAAGGAGAAGGAACCAGCAACAGACCTATAGGCTTGGGGAGCACCCTTCTTGTCAACACGGTAGCAGAAAGGGATCTTGGAGTCATTGTTGACTCCAGGATGAACATGAGCTGCCAATGCGAGGAAGCGGTCCGTAAGTCTAACTGCACCTTGTCGTGCATCTACAGATGCATCACAAGCAGGTCCAGGGAGGCAGTCCTTCTCCTCTATGTGGCATTGGTCAGGCTGCAGTTGGAGTACTGCATCTAGTTCTGTGTACCTCACTTCAAGAGGGATGTGGCTAGCATTGAGAGGGTCCAGAGGAGGGCCACTTGCACGGACAAGGGGCAGCAGGGCAAGCCCTACGAAGAGAGGCTAAAGGGCCTGAATCTATTCAGCCTCCACAAGAGAAGGCTGAGAGGGGATCTGGTGGCTGTTTACAAACTCACCAGGGGGAACTAGCAGGAATTGGGGGAGGCTCTATTCCCTGGGGCACCACCAGGGGTTACTAGGAATAATGGACACAAATTGTTAGAGAGAAGGTTCAGGCTGGACATCAGGAGACATTACTTTATGGTTAGGGTTGCTAGGCTCTGGAATGGTACTCTCTCCTTCCTTGGGGGTCTTCAAGAGGAGGCTGGACAGATATTTGGCTAGGGTGATATGATCCTGGCACCCATTCCTGCCTGGGGCAGGGTGTTGGACCTGATGATCTGTTTAGGTCCCTTCTGTCCCTAAGTACTATGATACTAGGATGCTATGATAGCCTTCAACTACCTGAAGGGTGGTTCCAAAGAGGATGGAGCTAGATTGCTCTCACTTATTTAGTGTATGCAGTTTTCAGCATGAATGCTGTGTCTTTAGAGGCTGGGGGGCATGGTGAGCTCCCACAGGCAGTAGTGGCATGGTCAGCAGCAGGGTGGAGGGGAGTGGCAAGCGGTGGTCGGCGACCACTTGCAGAAGCCGCCGGCAGCATTGGCGGAGATCAGGGACTGCCCACAGATGCTGCCAGCGGTGTCAGCGGTGGTGGGGGTGGGAGGGATAGCGAGCGGCAACCACCCACAGGTGCCGCCTTTTGCAGGGTGTGCACCGCTATGCTCAGGGGGTGCACTTGCACCCCCTACATGTCGCCAGTGAATTTCAGCATATTGTTTCAGACATCTTAAGGTGATGTCATCACCAGTCTGTGGAGCCTGAAGGTCACCAGGTTGCATTGTAAGTGGACATGAGTCAACAATGTAGGACATGGTTTAAACATAGGATCATAGAAAATTAGGGTTGGAAGGGACCTCAGAAGTCATCTAGTCCAACCCCCTGCTCAAAGCAGGACTGTCCCCAACTAGATCATCCTAGTCAAGGCTTTGTTGAGTCGGCCCACAAAAACTGCCAAGGCTGGAGAGTCCATAACCTCTCTTGGTAACCTGTTCCAATGTTTTACCACCTTCCTAGTGAGAAAATTCTTCCTCATATCTAACCTAAAATTCCCTTGCTGCAACTCGAGACCATTTGTTCTTTTTCTGGTAACTGCCACCATTGAGAACAGTCCAGCTCCATCCTCTTTTGAACCTCCCTTCAGGTAGTTGAGGCTGCTATTAAATCCCCTCTCCGTCTTCTCTTCTCTAGACTAAATAAGCCCAGTTCCATCAGCCTCGCCTCATAAGTCATGTAAAACATCACTCTCTCTCTCTTATATATATGTATCAGTTGAATGCAACATTTTCTTATATATTTACAATTTTAAAGCAACTTGGAAGCCTACCAGTACCTCAATCACTATAATAAAATAAATTGTAAATACCTATAATTTTTGGCATTTGGTTTTGGGTATTTTATCATGGAAAATCATAGTTCTCCCTGCCCCCTTTGCACACCAGGACATGTGTCCATCTGTGGCTGTCCCTTGCCACTGTTTTGTGGTGCTAAGCATCCTTGATATTCTGGTGCCCTGCCCATGACACTGCCTCTCACTCCCCACTCTCAGCTCCCTGGCCCTGCTGGTGCACCTCACTCCCCACCCAAAGCCCCACCCCCCCTGCCAGAGGGGGCCTCCAGCTGCCAGGGCTGTGGGGCCAGGGCCCCAGGTCTGCAGCCTTCTGCACACCCACAGCAGAGCCCAAGCCCTGGCTGCCACTTGTGGGAGGTGGTGGCAGCTGCTGCAGCAGAGCACAGCGAGGAGCCTAGATCCCCCTCCCCCACAGGTGGCATGGCCAGAGCAGAGCCCTTGGTCGGGCTCAGGCTTCCTGCCTTGCTGCCCTCCCACTGGGGCCTCCACAGTCCAGTCAGTGAGACCCGGTGTGGCAGGGCAAAGCAGGGTGAAGAAGCTTGCTACCACTGCTGGAAGTCCAGCATTGCCATGGCCAGGTGCCCCCTCCATTCCTGGCAGCAGCAAGGGGCATAATTCCATGCTGCCACCCCCATCGCTGTGGCACGGAATGCCTTTTCATGGCTGCATGGGGCTCCCAGCAGTGACATGAGACTCCTCACCCTGATCTTTCCTGCTGCACTGGGTACTGCCCGTTGGGCTCCAGAGGCCCCAAGGGAGGGCAGCAGGATGGGGAGCCCAAGCCTGCAGCATGCAGCCAGCATCCACCCCCATCCCTTGCACAAATATAGGGGTGCCCCTCACCCCCTCAGGAGTGCACTCAGTTGCAGAAAGCCAGCCCCCTTCTTCTGCCCTGGATAAGCCACGTAAGGCCCCAATTCACTCCCTGCCCAGGCTCTATGGCCAAACATGGCCCTGAGCCCCAAGTCCCACACCCTTCACCCCACACTGTTGTTAATTAATTAGGATATTAATTAAGGTGGGAGGCCGTCCATTCTTACCTCAATGCCAGGGGGCGCTATCTGCAGCTCTGTTCCTCTCCTACACCACAGCCCAAGCCTCGCAGATGGCATCCAGATGACACAGTGCTCCCGGCCTACAGCCAGACCAAGCTTAGACCTCATTGTCAGGCCTCAGTCACATACACATTCATACTACCCTCCTCTCACTAGGGCCTCACACACCCCACCCCCTTTCACAGGGTCTTTTTCATGCATTGACAACTCATACTGCCTTGCTGTCTCTGGGAGCAGCCCCTTAGGCCATAGGCCTTACCTAGTTCATACCTTGGGTGCAACTCTATACATTCCAACTGGACTCCCAGCCCTCTGGTTTCCCCCCCTCACTGGGGCTCCTAATTTCTGCCCCCTCACTGGGGCCATGGGGCTTCCCTCCCTGGTGGGCTCATGTGTCCATAGCTATGCCTGGCCCCAACTACCTTTCCTCAGGGTCTTCCACCCTGCAGGGCTCAGATGGTTGCAGCTGTGCCTGGGCCCACTCTTCCTCCTCAGGGTCTTGCACCCTACAAGGCTCAGGCAGCCACAGCTATGCCTGGCCCCACTGCCTCCAATGTTACAGGACCCACCCAAAGGTGAGGGCTGGGGTTAAGGCACCCCTACCCGCCTTTCACCAGGGTGGTAACTGGCCTGGCATTTCCTGGGGGCTTCTGTGCCACTGAGCCCCCCACCAGGCCACCCACTCCTGGCAGGGTGCAGTTTTAGATCACGCCCAGGACCAGGAGCCTCCAAACCATCCCCTACAGCTCCTACCCTTACCTCCAGGATGTTGTAGTCAGCCTAGCAGCCACACGATGATACTGCCTGGCCTGCCAGCAGTGAACTGCCCTGATTATATAGGCAGCCAGAGACCTAAAATGGTCGCTGCAATCAAGCACCTGCTGGATGCTGGGCTCCGCTCTTAAAGTGGCAAGCACCAACAGTTCCCTGCCACAGTCCCCCACAGGACCGATTTCTTAGCCTTTTAGGAAGAGTAGAAAAGCCAATCTTTTCTGAGAGGTATTTAGAGAGACCAAGGTAATGAAAGTTGAGATATGGGTTAGGTCAGTTAGGTGGGGTCAGTGTTTCCACAAGACTTTTCATACATTTCAAATGAAAGTCTAAGGAACAGAAAAACTCAGGTACCATCTAGATCTACTCAAAATGGTTGCTCTAATATTTTGGAGATAGTTATGGCTCTAGATGGACCTCAGGAAGAAATACAATAACATGATATTTAGAGAAAAAGAATAGGGATTGGGAGCATAAATCCCAAGGCCTTTCAACACCTAAATGTCATATAACATAAATGTATAAGTGCTAAAAAGCACATTTAGTATGACATGCATAATTATTGTAGGAATCCCCTGTTCTAGACTTTCTAACATTAAAAGGATGGATGGGGGGAAACACCTATACAAAATGCATCTGTCACAAATGCAATTCTATAGGCTGATTTAAAATAATTTTAACTGCCAGTAGTAAATCTCTTACTGAATAGGAACCTAATCTTTTTATAAAAACAAGAACTATCCTTCCAGTTGTTGATTAGCTCATGCAGAAATTTCAGAGAATTGTAAGTATTCCAGTCATCTATTCTAATTAAAATTTAAATTGAAAACTGGGTTCTAATGAAGAGAAGCTTAGTACTGGTCTTGTGGGAACTCCCTTCAGAGGGCAAAGAGAAAAAACACACAAAGGCAAAAGAGATTTCACTCAGGCATTTACTTGGCATATGCTGCCTTGTAACATGGAAAAAAATCCCACACATTCCCCCTTTTTTTCAAGAAACCAAATGCAGGCACCCTTGTTTGCATGCTGTGGCAAACAAGTGAGAAAACATTTCTAAATCCAGAGGAGGAGGAAAAACTGCAAAAAAGCAAAAAATATTTTCATAATTTTGTCAACCTTAACAAAGCCACTATAGTATTAGTTACCTTCAGATTGTCTGGCAGCTCAACTCTGCAGATGCCTTTATGCAAGTAACAAACATACTGTATGATAAGTCCAGACACATCTTAGTACTTTTGAATAAAAAGGCTCACATCTGCTCAGATACTGTAGACTGAACAGCCTAAAATTTGCTGATCTGCCTCATAGAACACCTAAGGAAAGTACAAAAGCAAATCTCTACACACATCTGTTTTGACATCGCTGATTAATTAGTTTTTAAACTTTAAAATGATGTTTTAATGGGCTTTTAAATGCAATAGAAACACAAAGCTATCACACTCTTAAGCTAATAAATTGCTCAATGCATTGGAAAATTCCCTATGCACCAAATGATAAACTGCTAAATGAATGAAAATGCTAAAGCAATAACATCTCTCAGAAAATGGCTGTGTTCCTCTATCTAATGGTGTAATATAAGATAATGGAAAATACTGCAAACGCACTATATTTTTAAAGCCTGTTTCTGTACTACTTCAGGAGCTGAAGTTTAAATGAATAGTTATAATCTAATTCAGTGTCGACACTTTCTACCGAGGGTTGCCTGTGTTCTTGATGAAAATAAACTGCAGGAAAAAAAATCCATGCAACTTTAAAAGATCAACCAGATCATCTTTGTATACATAACAAGATAGGCTATTCTATATTTCCCTATTCGGACATTTAATTATGTTCTGTGCAATTGCAAATGTAGTCAATTACCTTCCTAAATCCCATTCTGAGAAAAAGACAGAAAGACAGACAGAAAGAAAGAACTCTCATTTGTTGAAGAATCTCTCGTAGCAATTTTTGCAAGGTAATAAATGGGGTATTAAGGCAGTCGTTCACCCTGGCTGTGAGCTTTCTGTAGATGAAAGTTAACTCCTGTCTTTCAGATGCAGTGAGTGGCAGGTTGCATACCAGAGAGAGAGATCTCAGAGCTAATCTATCATGAACAAAATACAATGTCTCCCCACAAACCTCCCTCTGTCAGTGTGCTCAGAGGGTTGCAACAGCAATATTTCTTTGGCAACATTTACAGTAGAGAATAAGAAAATACTACAAAAAAACCCACAAGGACAGATTTGACATAGACTACCAGTTGAGTTTGATTAAAATGTACTAAAATTGTATTTTTTCATTTAACTGTAAGCTTCAGTCAATGTTGTTTAATGTCAGTGCTGTTAATGAAGTTGTCAGGCTTGTCACTTTCATTGAATACCAACTTTACTAAGAAACTGGTACTACAATTACCTCCAGCTCTATACAATTAAATTCATCAAAGCACACCCAGGCTCCAGACTGTGCTAGACCTTTGAAGAATTTCCCCATGGCTTTGTAGTCTAGTCCATCAGAATTGTTCAACACAATGCGCAGGCAAAAGAAAAGAGCTTAAAGAGATCATTTTCATTATTTTAAAATGTATAGATTTAGCTAAATTTGCCGTTACAATTCTGCTATAAAAACCATAACAGTTTTCCTTATTTATTCTATATAATTGAAAGAGTAAGAGCTAATAGTGCAACTCTGAAGTCATTTGAATTTTTGGTAGAAAATATAAATAAATAACAAAATAAACCTGTAAAAACATCAAATTAAAAATAATGAAGCAGGAGGTAGACATGCAAGCCAGACACATCTTAAGAGAATGGCTTCTACCCAGTATGAACTTGAACATGTTGCTTATCATCACTCAACGTAAAAAGAAAAATCTATAAAAACACATGAAATAGAAAAAAATCTTATGCTGTAAAAATGGGGAGAGGATGAGGGGGAGCATAAGGAGGAAATAATCAAATAATCATGACTTTGTCATTAAAACCCAGAATTGGGACTAAGGAGATCTAGGGTGTAACTCAGGGTATGTACAAAAAATTACACTTAGATCAACCTAACTAGGGTTCGAGCTAAGTGCTAAACTGTACAGGCATTTAGGGAGGTTAGTTCAGGCAAAAATGGCCAGCCAAATCTAACTTAGTTCACTTGAGGAAATGCATTCAATTAGATTGAGAACGGGTTAGCCCAATCTATATGTATGAAGCATAGCCCTGCTGTTTGTCTCAGATCTGGGGTTGAGTTCTTCCTAGGCTCCCCAACCTGACTAGGCTATTTTTAGCTTCTCAACCCTCCTACCCTGCAATAGGCAACCCTCCCCTCACCCTCCACACCATAGTCCCCCCACTTCCCCTTGATTCCAGCAACCCTTCCTGGATCTGCCACCTCCACCTCCCCTACAGACCTAGCTCCCACCTGATCCAGCTTGCTCGTCCCTCTCTCTACCCTAATGGACTTTGATTCAGTTCCTGGTATTGGTGAATATATGCACAAGCAGGACCTGATGTATGATCATGCGGCTTAAAGTAAACTGGATGATCGTAGATCAGGTTCTGTGAGTGTGTGTATGTGACCAACAGAAGATGATTCAGCCTCTGTGCCTTCTTGGTAAGAGTAAATTGATTGATGTTTCAAAATAATGTGAAATTATTTATTTACTAAGAAACTGGTACTACAATTACCTCCAGCTCTATACAATTAAATTCATCAAAGCACACCCAGGCTCCAGACTGTGCTAGACCTTTGAAGAATTTCCCCATGGCTTTGTAGTCTTTCACAAAATAATGTGAAATCTTAAAGCTGTGTGAAACAGACCACAAGCAGAGATAACCTACTCTGCATCATGAGGAAGAAAAGGACATCCTAAAAATGGAGTCAATAGCTTCTCCAGGTTCTTGGAGTAACTGATCTCCCAACCCATCTCAGTGCCATGACTCTCTAGGAAGACCACATTAAGGCAGAGTATCCCTAAGAAAGGATGAAAACTATTTACTTCAGCAGTAAATGGATCACCCTTACAAGTATGCTCACCTCTTATCACTGTGCCAGAATCAGCAGATTGCTATCCATACTTGGGTAAAGTGTAGAGAGCTGCAGCCAACAGCAGCCTAAATTCTTTCTATATGAGTCCTCTTACACTGTTGTGTCTAAATAGCTAGGTTTATAGTAGAGCTGTGCAAAGCTTTAGTCTCTGATTCAATTCAGCGGAAATTCAGCCCAATTCGGTGGCCAAATCTCCAAATCCGAATTGAATCAGGAGACCCTTAATTTCTCTGAATCAGATTGGAACCCTCTGAATCAATTCAGAGAGATTCGGAAAGATTTGGAGATTCAGACATAGACACAGCTATAAATGTTTTTTCTACATGCCTCAAGGTACCAGGTGGCTCATCAACACTATGATGGTGGGACAGATGGAGTGTCCCACAGGAATGAAAGGGGGTCCCCAGTGTTTTTGGCAGCAGACCTGGAAGTGCACCAGAAGCACTTCTGGTCCACTACCGGGTCTGCTGGGGAGCACACAGAGGGCACCTCTGCATCCCCCCAGCTCAGTGACTGGTGACTCTTGAGTCTGTGGGACACTTGAGGTCCCCCCGCAGCCAATTGCTGAGCCAAGGGGGCGCCAGCGCACTCCCTGGTGGACCTGGAAGTGGACTGGAAGTACTTCTGGTCCACTTCTGGATTAGCCGCCAAGCACACGGTCCCCTGCCCTGCACTCCTGTGGGATGCTCCATCCACCCCAGCATCACAGTGTTCATGAGCAGCACCTGGTACCTCAAGGTATGTAAAAAAAAATTTAAAGCTGTGTCTATGGCCAAATCACTGCTTCTCCGAATTGGCATCGAATCTTCATATTTGGATTTGACCGATGAATCAGGGACAGTGATCTGAATCAATTAATTGAATAACTATCCCTGATTTGGGCTGAATCCAAATCTGAATCAAATATGGCCTATTTTGCACACCCCTAGTTCATAGGAATGACCTTACTGGGCCAGAGCAGCAGTCCATCTAATCAAGGAGTGCTCAACCTCCTGCCCACAGGCAAAATCTAGCCTGTGGAGCCTTGGACTCTGGTCCATGGGGCTCCCCAAGGGTCAGGAAATTTAGCAGCAGGGGAGCAGTAGCAGTTAGTGCTCCCACCCCCCCTGGCTGCCAAAATCTCACAGTGGGTCAGAGCCAAGCCATGACACTCCCGTCACAGTCAGATCAAGGCCAGGCCACTCCCTTCCCCTGTGCAGCTGGTTCAGGGCTGGCCCATGCCCCCTTCTCTCCTTTCCACAGTTTTCAGGCCATACCCCCTTCCCTCTGCCTGATTGGGTTGAAGCTGGGCCATGCCTCCTTTCCCCTGTGTAGCTGGGGCCACCCTCTCCCCTGGCATGGCTGATTTGGTGCTGGGCCATGTCCTCTTTCTTCCTGTGGGGCCAGGCTATGTCCCTTCTCCCATATAACTAGATTGGGGCTAGGTCATGCCCCCTCCCCCACCCCCCCTCCAGAGGCCAAGCCAAACACCCTTCCCCACATGGGTGGATCAGAACCAGGGCCATCTCTCTCCCCAATCCATGCAGCTGGATTGGTCTCTGCTGCACTTGCCCCCAGGTGCTCGATTGGGTCCACCAGCTGGATGTGGTCCATAGAGGGACTGGGCAATGCCCATCCAGCCTGCTGGATAAAAGGTTGAGCATCACTGATCTAATCCATTAAACCATACCTGGAAAAGGTGAAAGGAAGAAAATTTTGGAACATATATATACTAATTTGCCCCGAAAGCATGTTTCTATTTAGCCTTGTCACATAAGGTACAGACAGAAATAGCAATTTTCACCCAATGTGGCCCCTGAAAGCACTCTACAGCCATCACCAAACAGAAATGCATGACTGCAGAACGCTTTAAAAGGGACCAATCCCATGAAAGTATGAATCCTCATTGCATGAGGGATCAGATTAAAACATTTCAAAACAAAGCATTTTTAGTCACTTGTGTCTACTTGCCTCCCAACCTCATAGCTGTTTTCAGAATGGGAGGGGGGGAAAGGGAGCAAAGGGAGTTCTGTCCGGGATTTTTTCAGCCAGTATGGGAAGGTGGGGCAGGTGAATTTGAGCGCCCCCCCGAGGTGGGAGGGGGACTCCAATCCACCTACCCCACCCTCCAGTGCCAGCTGGAGAACCCCTAAAACAAGTTCCCTCTGCTCCCTTTCCTCCCTCCCATTTTGAAAACAGCACCATGGGTGGGAGGGAGGAGAGGCAGTTGCTAGGGGAAACTAGCTGCAGGCTCACAGCCAGCAGCTGGATTCCCCAACCCTTCTTCCTCCCTGGACTCGAGTGAACTTCTGTTTTGTCTGGGGGATCGTTGTAATTCAGAATGCTTCCTGCAAAGCATTATGAGTTACAGCAGCAAGCTGCTGTTCTGTCTGCGCCCTTAGTGCTTATGGATATTCTCATGATCCATATACAAATTCAATCCTTTTTCTCAATCCCTTGGCCTTCAGGATATCTTCTGGCAGTGAGTTCCCCTGTGTAAAAAAGTACATTTCCTTGCACGGGCTTACATTTCTTGCTGTTCAGTTTCATGAATGCCTTCTTGCTTCAGCACTAAAAGAAAGGAGATATCGGATTACCCGATTTACCTCTTCTATGCTGTGTCTTCTATAAATTAAATTGATTCTATTTTTATTTAAGTCTCTCCTCACACTGAACTCTTTTATGTCACTAATCATATTTCTATTATCTCTTTTCTGGGATAGGTTGACTAGAATTGAACACAGTATTCCCAATGAGGGTTTAACATTCATTTAAATAATGGCATTGTTACATTTTGAGTATTATTGTCCATCCCATTCATTATGCATTTTGTTTGCTTTTCCATCTATCACTGCACATTTGCATATTGTGCAGAGGTTTTTATTGAACTGTCCACAGTGATACCTAGGTCTCATTCCTGAGTGGTTACACTTAATTTGGAACTCTATAACATGCAGAAGTAGTGCAAATTATTCTTTCCAATGTCCATTACCATGCATTTGTCAAGAATGATTTTATTTGCCATCATGCTGCCCATTCATTTAGCTTTGGTCCTCCTGAATTTTGTGCTTAGCTCCCGGCAGGGTAGAACAAAGCAGCACTCTACTGAGGGTTGCTTGAGGCAATATACCTCTTAGGCCTGCTGTTGGTGTGATGCAGAGACACAGCACCCTGTGGCATGCTGTGACCTAATGTCACAGTTTAGCTCTCATGGAAGACTAGCAGGTCACCTAAACTGTATAATTTATATGCTTTATTTTGCCTCTGTCCCTGTATTTAACATGTGTGCCTACTCTGCAAGAGCCACTTTTAAATATCTGTGAATTAAATAGAGTTGCACTATTTGTCCTGTTGTGCTTAACGGATTATGATAACTCTGAACTTATTTCCTGTTCTCATTGTTCTTTCATGCTTTATCTTCTACTTTTGTCCTTGTTCATCATTCATCTGTTTTGTTTCTTTTGAAGGAATGGAATAAGAACAAATTAATTTTCACTCTTGTTTTTTCACCTAGTTTTACATGCTGTTTTTCTTCTAACCCTCCTTCCTTCTCTGTTGGCTTTCTCCCTCCCTTCCAACTTTTGACTTTCCCCATTGTTTGCTCTTTATACAAATCATCACCCTGTGCAAAGTCACTTGATTGTAACTCACAGCTACAAGGATAAGAGTCTCTATGGGTGCATCTAGGATTTTGAAAAGGGGGATGCAGACAGTACAGTGCATTAATATTTTTTTAATTCAAGATCAAAGTGGAACCAAATATAACTCAATTGGAATGTTCATTATCTTGTTATATTATACATTAAGTATAAAAACACAATAAACTAGATGAATAGTCAGGTCATTAGAATGAAATGTGCATTTTAACTGTACATTGTTCAGCTCTATAGTTAGGCAATCTGGTAGACAAGGTGACCTGAGGAAGGACATTTTATGCCTGAAAGCTTGTCCAACATGTCTCCCAGCTGTACAGCTGGTCCAACAAGCAATATCACAAAAAATCCTTGTCTCAAAAACAGTATATAGAAACATGGCTAAAGTCTATAACGTGTGAGATTGCAACAAGCATTGTACGAGCGTAGTGAGGACGGCTGCAGAGATATGGCTTTGGGTCACCTTAAAGTTATGCCTCTAAAGGAAGGCCAGGACTTTC
This sequence comes from Alligator sinensis, assembly GCF_000455745.1. NCBI lineage: Eukaryota > Metazoa > Chordata > Crocodylia > Alligatoridae > Alligator > Alligator sinensis. The sequence continues at coordinate 2,343,713 of NW_005842072.1, forward strand.
ACTGTTGCTATTCTTTGGGCACATCTACTTGTTCATTAATGCACCATAGCTACTGTGCATTAAGTTTAGTACTTGTATAATCAAGTACTAGATCAATGCACAGTAACTTAACTGGAGTTACTGTGCAGTAGTGCCAGTGCACACCTTTTTAGTGACACTGGCTTCTGCAGGTGCCCCCCCAAGACTCAAGTGACACTAGCTGCCCATGCCCTGCTGGCTTCCTTACCATCAGTTTGCATCCTCATTTCAGCAGCAGTCCTGGCTCTGTGGAAGGGAAGGGGAAAGAGGGGCTGGGAGTCCCTATGAGCACCATTGGCCCTGGCTCCCAGGATCCAAGCTTAGGGCTCCATGTCACGTCCCCCATTCCCTGCTGGCTCCCTGTGGTAGCAGTTGTGTTGGCTATGTGGATGATAGTGGGGAATATTGGACAGGACTTTAGCCAGGAGCAGCACATGCCCCACCTCTCAGGAGCCTGGCTTAGGGCTCCACACTGCTTACCTCATCCCCTTTAAATCTCCTCATCTGCCCTTCCACCTGGATTTTTCTTTTACTGGCTTGCTACTCCTTCTGTAGCCTCATCCTGCAAACAAGACTCCCAGCACAATCTAACAGCACACTGGGCCCATCGAGCTCTCTCAGTGCAGTTGCCGAGTAGAGCAGAAATCAAAGGGGGATGTGTCAACATCACTTTTTTCCCCTCTGGATCCACTTCTGAGAGGAGAAAAGCTCCTCTCTTACACTTCTATAATTTTTATAAAATTAAACTTAAAATGTTCTAAAAAAATCTTTTTCTAGAGCCTGTAAATTCTTGCACCTGCCAAATACAACAGTGTTACGTTACTCCCTCATTGGTGTTTTTATTTTATGTTTTTAGAGGATTATAAAAAATAAAACAGTCAACAGAATATATCTATGTGCAGTTTTCTGCATTAGTGTTAGATGGGGCTAATCTGTACCAGCCAGTCCCCCAGTGTACTACTCCTACAAACATTAAGTACTGTTTGTAGGCAGAGAAAGAGAGAGAGAGAAATAGCTCAGACTTATGCTAGTTTTGTCTAGAAATCAGATCCCTTCTTCTCAAGTGTTAGCTTAATGTACCCAGTATATAAAATGGGAACCTTTCCAATACCACACTGTGCTTCAGAAGTATATGTGTATGCACAGAATGAGTTTCTCTAATCAATGTAAATTCACCCTGCAATTTTCTCTCCCTACCGTTACCCCCTTTAGCAACTGCTTAAAAAAATCAGTTTAGCTACTTCCTGTGTTAAGTACAGCCAGATCTCCTACATAGGTCCTTAGCTAGATGAGCAACTGTGCTGACTCCAGTGACTCACATCCTTGTAAATGTGCACACAGGGAATCCATAGCCTTAATTTGTTTTTTGCCTCCTGTGGTTTTTAAATCATGAAAGTTTTTAAAATTTTTTTTAACCTGTTTTGCCATAACTAGATCTTCACAAGTTTCTGTTTTCCCTCTTCTTCTAGGCCCTTCAGGTGCTCCACAAGGTTTAACTGTAAGGCTCCCATTAGACTCCTTAAAGAAGAAAGATATCCAGGGTGAGTGTACTATATTAATAAATGAAACCCAACCTTTTAAAAATTACACTGTCAGAAAAACCCATTAGGCTGTAAAAGAGTTGGAGTAAACATTAGATTTTAATATCTACTGCTGCTTAGATTTTTCTGAACTGAAAATCCCCAGTGAGCACTTAAAACTTCATTACTACATTGAAAGGTTGTGAAAGGCTATTTAAAGGTTTTCAATTTTGCTGAAGTCTAGAGGTTATTACAGCTTGAAAGAATACAAACCCTAATATTACATGGAATGAAAGGAATCAAATTTATGTTCTCATCTCCCCTGCAGTTTAATCCAGGTCTATTAGATTCATTGGAAAAAAATTAGAGCAGGTTGAAACTTTTTAGATGCCTGATGAAAAATAATATTTGGTCACTATAGAAAACATTTCTTCCTATTACCCGCATTCAACAAAAAGATATTCCTATCTCTGAGTCCCACGGTCATAAGTTACACCATTATCAGCTTTCTGTTCAGAAACCCGTGGGCTGTGACCTGTGTCAGATTTGTACCAAAACTATCCAGAATTATACAAAAAAATGACTTTATCTGACTCCCCACTCAAACCAGAAATGATCTATAACTCGATATTTTGCTTTTCATTATAAATATTTTTTTCACTATTTTCCTCTTTTACTTAATTTTGGGGTGAAATATTGGTTTTCTGGAACATCTTTTATGGATCAAGCCTACATTTATCAAAATAGTAGCTAGCTATCACTGAAGTTTTTATGATATTGAAAGACTGTCAATTGTGCATAGACTGAAAAGTAAATCTGTCTATGTGTTTGTTTTGTCCAGAAGCATAATGGACAGATACGTGTGGCCCATTTCATGTAGCTGAAAACAGGGATAACTCATTTGGATTTTCTCTCATTTTATTGGATCTAGAGCAGTGATCCTCAACCAGGATGCCATGGGGTGCTACACAATGTTAGCACTGCTAGGTGTATAAACATGATTCACAAGATAACTCCAGAGATGTCAAACAGGAACCCATAGTGTCAAAAGCATTCACATGCATTGTGATCTGTTTGAGTTCTTTGCAACAGAATAATTGCTCTATTATTTTTCTGTAACCAAAAAATGAGTGAAAACTAAGAGCTGGAATTTTCTGAGGGATGCATGAAGCCTATCAAGCAGTGCCTCCAGTCTGAAAAGGTTGAGAAGTACTGATTTAGAGAAACAGGTAATATCTTGCTTTTCATTCTGATGCACCACATATTTCACTCAAGCCCAGGTGGCTGCAAAAAACTGGGATCTAGTTATAGAGAACACTTCCTACTTAATTGGTGTCTCTGTACTATAGTCAAGAGCACAGTGTGTTCTGCTTAACCCTTTCAGTCAGAGCACACCTAAACCAGAATTTTTACCTTGAGTTAACTGATTGTCAATTAACTCAAGATATTTAACATGGTTGTAATTAACACTTCCTTCCCAAATGTTTGTGCCAGGCTGTAACTGTTTATAATTTACCCTAGAGAATCAACCTTGAAGAAAAAGGAATTGGAAGTAAATAACTCTAGTAAAAACAAGCTCTAGAAGAGAAAAAGAAAATTAGACCAGTTATTTCTGGCTGTGGCCCACCCTCCTTTCAGCAGTGAAGGAAGGGAGACAAATTAAGTCACCTTTTTGTCTCTTTTTGTTCCTCTGGCTCCAGGCATAAGGTAGAGTAGTTCACATGATTGCTTTAATTTACACGGATAGAAAGAATCTCTTTGGGATCATTCTGTCTATTTAGGATTGCTAGAGCATAGCACTGTCTGGTCCCACTTCTGTGCTGGTGGGACCACCTGTGGCATAGCTGTATCCTCAAAAGGGATACACAGAAGATAAATCCTTTCTGTCTTTTGCTTAGTGACATCATTTTCCTGAGGAAAGCTGATCTCTGAAAGCATTCCACAGCTTTACATCGGGGAACCCATGGAGGCTCCAGTCCAGAACCCGGTCCTCCTGGATATATGTTTAGAGCAAATTCTATATGCATTTTATTACCTGCTAAAATAGTCTTAAACACAATCTTTGAAGCCCCATTGTGGACCAGGGACTGGCCCTCTAACTCCTTCAATAAGCAGAAATCAAGTACTCTTAGTCCAACATCTATACTAGGGGCTAGAAAACTATAGGGACTCTTGCTGCTGAAGCTTGAGCTAGAAAATATTAAAACAAAAGGGGTGTTTGAACATCTGTAAACAGATAAATAGAAGCAGTATCCATCACTGATAGCATAGCTGGAAGTGGAGAAAACTTCTCAAAGAATTTCTTTAAAAGCCACATCATTCATTTAGCAAGATCCAATGAGTACCCAGCAACATTTCTAGTTGTTTAGGAAAACACACCAGCAGAACACGCAGCAGAATGGCACAGTGGTTCCTCAGAGACTAGGTTCTCACATGGAAAGTTCAACCATACTCCTGGAAGAGAGACAGAAAGGTAACTTAGGGCTCAGAAAGAAGTGCAGTTTCCTGCTATAAATGAGAGTTTTGCAGGATGTGTTCTGAGTTACTACAATCTCCCAGTCCAAACAGAAGTTCACTGTTGGTTTTAGGGGGGGAGAGGAATCTAGCTGCTGCCTCAGAGCCTGCAGCCAGTTTCCCCTAGCAGTGCCCCCTCCTCCCTGTGAGGCTGTGCTGTTTTCAGAATGGGAGCGGGGAAAGCTCATTCTAGGGGTTCTCCAGCTGGCACTAGAGGGTGGGGTGGATAGATTGAAGCCCCCTGCCTTGGAGAGCTTCAATACACACATCCCACCCTCCAGTGGGGGGCTGAAAAAACCCCAGACTGACCTCCCTCCATTCCCTTTCCCTCTTCCCAAAAATAATTGTTTATCAGCTGGTGCCTGTGGGCAATTTTGTGCAAGCTGGAGGATATGTGCTGGCATTATTCGTAGCTGGGTTCAGTTTGGTGCAGTAGTTTAAAATGTGAATTGCAATTTACCTGAGATACCTGCAAAATTTTACTTTTTATTCATTTAGGAGAACCTTAGGTTGTACCTAAACTGTGGATGAGGAATTTTTATTAGCTTTTTTGGAGGAGCTGACATGTTGAGTGAAGGGGGTTAGAAATACAGTAAAAGCTCTTTCATCCAGCATCCCCCAGGAATGGGGGATGCTAGATAACAGAATATGCTGGTTAATTGAGCGGTCCCGGCTGCCACTTCTCCCACCGCATCTGGGGCATCTGTCTGTCCCTCCTGTGGCATTGTCGCCCCTCCTGCAGGCCCCACAGGACAGGGAGGCAGGTGCCGCACAGCTCCATGCAGCCTGTTATGCCCCCAGGCCACGGGGGCTCAGCAGTGCAGGCTGCTTTGCCTCGGGTCATGCGGGCTCAGAGAAACTGGAAGAGCCATGGTGGCCACTTCTGGTTTCACTTTTCCTTACAAGCTGGCATGCTGGTTAACAGAGCATGCTGGCTTGTAAGGTGCCAGTTACCAGAGAGTTTACGGTACTACAAATATTTGGTAACCATATTTTACACCTTAATCTGCAACACATCATTTAGAGACATGCATATTTAAAACATTGGTAAGCTTGCAATGAGTAGATAAGTTTTTTTGAGACATTCTTTATCTTTGTCTGTATTAATGTTAGTCTAAACATTTGTGGCATGGAGAGTTTCTGCACATCCAGCTGTTGATGCATGGATCCTGCTCATTCCTTTAGGTTTGTTTAGATAACCTGGATTTAATTTCTTAAATGTTGGCCTATGTGCAATTTCCACCATTCCCATAAAGGTCAGTGAGTGCATTGTGAAAGAAAAAAAAGTAAATAAATGCTTGTCCTCTCAGGAAGACAGGTGATATTTGAATTACTCTTACTAGGCAATTTTCATCCTTCCTTAAATTTATTAGTTGTGTCAGTATCAGCAACAACAGATCAAGAACAAGCAGCCTGTCTGAATGGATGCTCTTGTTCTCTTGTACCAAAGGGAGGCTAAATTCTTGTAACAACAGGGGAGGAAGTAATGGAACAAAACGGAATGTTTTTACATGAATTGCTTATCTGCAAGGAGTAGTATTCTTGTATTCAAGTGTTTTTGTACAAGAAGTTCGTACTTCATTGATCATTCTGAAAACCATACGCTTTCCTGCCCTGTAGTACCTCAGGTGTGGAATCCAGTTGAAGTTAGTGTAAGTAGTTATTCCAATCTTTACATAGATATGAACAAATTCTTTTCTGATCAGCAAAAATACGTACTTACCTGCAGCTCAGTATTTTTGTTGCAATAGTTTCTGGCTGCAACAGGGCAGTCTGCCCTTTAAAATGCTGGGGAGCTCTGGCCTGGCTAATCCTGGTCCTGTCCACATCAGTTTGTAAGGGAATCAATTAGTGAGGAGTAAGTCTGACACACTATTTCAACAGGAACCAGGAGGCCTGGCAGATGAGGAACTGGTTGAAGACCAGGTAGCCAGAAGCCCTGGGTCAGGGGAGTCTGGGCCTGCTAGAGTCTGGGAGCTGGTAGTGAAGTAGTTAGAGACGACATTGATCTACAGAGAAGGGCGCATAAAGTGTGAGCTCAGAGAAGCTGAGGAGCCATTGAAAGGAACCTTCTACAGTGATAGACTTCAAGGTTGCTACTCATGATGCCTGGGGAAGTGAAGAAGACAAGACCAGTGATAAGTGAGGGAGAATGCCTCCAAGAAGAGGTGAAGTATTATTCTTCCAATAGATGTAGTCAATGGAAGTATGGCACACCAAAGCCAGGACACAAGATGTAGCCTTCTGCCTTCTTACAAGAGCTGATCAAAGAACTGAGCTCCTGGTTTGTGAAAAAGTAATTTTTCTGAAACTTGGTTTTGGTCAAAATAGAATTCTACTGAACATCTGCCGAGGTCCTCCAGGGCTTCCCTACCCTCTCTGCTTATATGTGCCAGGTCCTTGATTCCAGGTCAGTCTACTGGAGATCTAGGCAGGGCTCTGTTGACATCTTCCCTTGGATTAGACAAAAATATGTCAAACCAGAAGTTTTAAGAACAGGAAGCTTGGGACTCAACCAACTGCCATTTTCTGATGAAACAAAGTTATTTTGGAAGACCTTGAACAATATCCATTCCTTCCCCTGTGCGGGCATTATTATATATATTTATTTAATAAATATATGATTAATATACATGAAAAACTGGAAAACACTATTAAATTTGATTCATAGTTTAAATAATTGCTTTTGTTGCACTTCAGAGGTTTTAATTTGTCAAGTGTAAATGTAGAACTCTTTGAAATGCCTTTTTTTCTTTAGGAACTACAGGAAAACAGGATAGCATGTAGTCTTTGTGCTTCTCTGGTAAACAGAATTTGTACTACTACTGTAGAAAATCGAATGGGAAAGTTTTACAGGACCTTCAGATTTTGAAGAGATGTTAAGCCCAACTTTTTCTTAAATATAACCCAAAATATTTCCTGAATACCAGCCTTTCCCTATCCCTAACCAAAATTAAGAAAAACCCATAGAAATGGACACAGTAATCCATGCAGTTGTCATCTCCAGATGGAACATTGTATATCTTGACCTGGTTTACATAAGAGAAAAAAAATAGGTCTCCTAAGTGGATCAAATCAGTAGGATCATGTCCTACTCCAAGACGCCACAACCTCACCATATTACTACTGGTAGGTATAATTCCAGATCTTACCTCTAACTTTAGAGACCTAAATGACTATAGGCCAAGTTATCTAAAGGATTATCGCTTAACTCCAGCATCATCTGAAACTGATGCATTTGATGTGGATGTTAAGAATGGCAAATCTATGTCTAAATTCACTAGGATGGGATGTATTATGGGAAGGGCAAGTAACTCTCTCACACTAGAATCAGGTATTAAGCTGAACAGAGTTTTGTTATCTTTGGAATGTAATTTGAAATTAATTTCTCGCAGTAACCCTTCTTCTAAGAGGACAGCGACATCTGTAGCAACTCCACGCAATAACCATCTAATTAGAATGAAAGCAGTTTAAGGCTGCTTATAGACATAAAAAAATCCAAAATGGCACTTTATTTTAAACTGCTTTAAAATCCAGTGCATGCCCAGAAGAGGCAATGCAGTAGTTGGACCCAGTGTGCCCCACATCTGTATAGATTGGGCACTTCAGCAGGGCTTTAGGGTGCGTTTATTGAATAGCTGATTGAATCAGCTTTACATAAAAATGCCCAAAAGCCCTGCTGAAGTACCTGATCTATACAGACACTGCAGAGCTGGGTCCAACTAACATGCTGCTTCTTCCAGTAAAGTGTGTTGTTTTTTTTGTCCATGTCTATCAGCACCCTTAATATTTATGGTCCTAGACTGTATTAAATAAACCTTAAATTTTTTCCATTATGTTGCTCCTACAGGGTAATCCCAAAATACCATATTTTTCATAAATAGCATATGTCAAATATTTGTTAAATGCAAAATGCATTTTTGTCTCAACAATGGAAGTAAGTTCCCTAATATCCTGAGAGAAGATGGTTATGTTGTTCAATGATTCAAGTATTTCTTAGAACGAAGCCATGAAGTAGGATGGTAATACAAAAAATGGTAAATGCAGTAAACATTACGGAGCCTCAGTTTATAATACAAGGTTTAATCCACGTGGACTGCTAAAGTTCATCTTATTCTGGAATCAATTAACAGTTGCTTAACCCCTCTGAGTGGTTTAGAACACAGACTATTTTTGTCCACAAGTGTGCATGCTGAACTCAGTGGGAGCTGTGAATACATATGGGTAAAATTCAACTTTACTTTAAGTACTGAGTGTACTCTTCTGTAAATGCTATATGCAGATTTTGTACCCCATGCTAGTTTACCGATTAGAAGAAGCCACTTTCAAAGATGCAGCATTTAAGGGGTTAAACATATAATGATTACATGCTGAGGTTACTAATGCTAATGTTTAAATGGAATCTGGTTGATTAATGAGGTTTTTCATTTGCAGTCACTATGAAAATGAAAAAAAATCTTTTTTATCTTACTCACACAGTCTACACCACTTTCAAAGGCACTGACTGCTCATTATGAATAATCACACACTATTCATGAAAGAAGTATACACTGAAAATGACAAAATCTCCATGTTATTAAGGTGCAAATATTCCAACAAAAAGTGAAAATTATTTGTAAAAGCACACCACAATGTTATAATGCCACTTGTATAATTTCACAGTGTGAAAAAATGATGCAATCTTACTTTTTATCTTCTTGTTAATATTTGCTACATCCAGAATGGTTCTTCACCTAAAACCATTCTCTCTCACGTTAAGACATCTAATATACATTTTCTAGGTTCAGACTCTGAGCCATCTTTTTCCTTTAAATGGTCTCTAAAGAACACAAATAGAAACTTTGAGCTATTAGTCTACAAATTAATACAAATTTGGTTTATATGTAAGGCAGTATAACTTTATATGTATGTAGCTTGATTTTGTAAGGAATATTAGAGTTACATAAAATATTCTAATTTCCTTGAATTTCTATTGTAACATTAACATGCATCCCTCTTTTTCAGTAAACAAAAAAGAGACTTTTTACACTTTATCATACTATGACTATGGATGTCACTTTAAGGGTGGAGAGCAGGCAGCCAGCAGGTGCAGGCCAGCCCTGATGAGGTGGCCATTTTAGATCCACGCTGCTCAGGGCTGAGGCAGCAGTTGACTGCAAGCAGCCAAAGGAGCAACAACACCCAGCTAAGCTGCTGCTCACAGAACACCTTGGTGGTAAGGGAGGAACTAGGGGGATGGCAGGAGGTTTCTATGGGCCCAGTGGGGTCCTAAGCCCCAGGAAGCAGGCTAGGGCCTAGTAACAGCAAGGCCCAGCCTAGCAGAGGGGTGGGGGCTAACACGTTGCAGGCCTACAAAGGGGCCAGGCAGGCCATGATTAGATTGGGCAGGGTGAAGCCAGTGGGCTCAGGTGAGTCCAGGAGAAGTAGGCCTCCTACAACCTTGCTGGGGACACTAGGGTAACCTGGATTGAGGTGCTGGCTCAGTGATGAGGCCTAGAGGGGGAACTCCTTTAGAGTATGGAAATCAGAGGCTGCCATGCTGACCTGACCCCTTGACTGGTCAATGTAAGGGGGCCAGGGCCGTAAGGCTGGAAGGCAATTGAGCTCACAATGAGGGGCAGGACAGGGCTGCGGAGAGCCATCTGGCACTCCAACTGGCCTGGAGGTGGGGGCAGGGCCTATACAAGCTGAAGGTCCTCTTGAGGGGGAAGACATCACAGCCAACAAAGGGTAGAGGTCAGTCAGCATGATGGCTGTGATGAAGGAGGCTGCAATACAGCCTCTAGAGGGGAGGAGTCCAAAAGCAGGGGGTCAGTGGTAGGAATAGTCCTAGGAGAGAGAGTAACCCAAGGATTACATCTAGGCCCCAGAAAACGAGCTAGACCAGAGCAGATAGGCCTGCTTGTTCCTGGGTAAGACTGAAAATTGCACCCTGCTGAAGAAGGGTGGTCTGGTGGGTTAGGCTGTAGTAGGACAGTCCCCCAGGCCAGCTACCTCCCTGGTGAAAGGCAGGTAGGGGTGCCTTAAAACCCCAGCTCCCCAATATCCTGGTGGATGACCCAGACCTAGGGACAGGCTTGGGGGTCCAGGCATGATTATTAGAGGTCAGAGGCCCATGCAGTGTAAGACCTAGTGTTGTTGGGAGAGGCCCGAGAAGGCAGACCTATATAAGAGGGAGTGGGCTAGCTATTCAGAAGCCTGAGCCGAAGTACCCTTGACTGATCAATGCTGGTGCCAGGACCAGAAGGATCAAAAGAGCCAGAGTGCCCACAATAAGGGATGCCCAGAGCCAGGGGTCCTGGGGTTCTGACTGGCCAAAGGTCCCAGAGAAGGGCTACTGCTGAGAGGGAAAAGAGTACAGGGAGTTTGGCATCCCAGAATGAGGGCAGAGTAGACCACCTGATTACGAGGGACCTAGTTGGGGTCCAGACCAGAATGTTATGGAGCCAGTGTGGGGCTAGAGCCATTATCAACCTATGGATACCATCTGCGAGGCATGGGGCACGATAAGGGAAGGTCAGAGTCTTGTGTACACCCCTAGACAGCAGGGTCTTACTTAGGCAGCCTCCTGCTTATTGTAACACTAGTTTACTTTACATCAAACGCATGGCAGGTGAGACCAGGAAGACTGCCCTAGACAGGTGGGTGGGCTGGTACTGTGACCAGGCCTGGGAGATTACCCTCTGTCACACATACAAATGGCAAAAACATAAAAGTATATAACCCCACAAGGAGCCGGCAAGAAAGCTTTGTTAGTTAACATTGTACTATAACCAAAAATGTCTCTGTTTTCATTTCCAAGAGCCATGGTTGCAGTTTTGCAACCAGCTGGACATCCTCCACAGTACATAGTGTACCCTTGATGTCCCAATGCATGGCAAATCAATTCCCATTGTGCTACAAGGCAAGAGAAGGCACCAAAACATAAAAAAAGAGATGCATCCTGACAAGCAACTGGAAAAAATGAAAGACATTGTTGGAGCTAGTCTCTGCAAGCTGATTCTTGAAATTGACTAGGAAGATGATGCTTCTTCTCAGCAGTCCTGTATGGAACAGAGGAAATGTATGTTACCTAGCAGAAGTCTACACACACACACACACACACACACACACACACACACACACACACATATATCTTGGACCTACCAGTAAATCTGCTGAAGAAATTCCTCATGGACTTCTGGGATGGGTGATACTTGCTACAGCAGGTTGTCTTCTATCATCCCACTGCTGAGGAAGGTCAGGCCCTGATAAAACTAGCTGAAGAGTTGCCACCACCTTTGGCAACTCTTATATATAAGTGCCACCATCAGGCAATTGATGATCAAAACTCAGAACTAATCTGTGATAGGAGAGGTAGGGCAGGATCCTGTTATAGTCACATCTGTAATCACATCTCAGCCTCCTCAATGAGACCTTCTCAATTCTGAGCCAGACAGGCCAATGGGCCCAGGGAGCTGCTCAGAGCCTTGAAGCCATTGCAACAGAGCTTATCACTTTTGGCCCAGTTGATGTCTCTGACAGAGACACTCACATCATTGGTGCAAGGCATTACATTTACTGGCCTGCAACAACCAGTGGGAAGACCAGGTCTGTCAGGCAGTACAGTGGTTCATGGAACAGCAATTCAATGGCCAGTGCATAAAATATTCCCAGAAGGGGGCAGCTTTGCCTGATGCCCCTGCAGGCTGGTAAGAAAGCAAGAAAGCAAGCAAGCAAGAGTCATCTGATTAAACCAAATCATTCTTTATTCAAAAGGGTTCAAAATAAATAATTTTTCACCCAAACCACAATTAGCCTGTGGAACATATTGCTACTCCTCAACATTATAATATATATGGATAATAAAATTATCCAAAGTGATAATACTATATACATAATATTTCTCTGGTTTCAGACTATAAACCACCCTCTAACTACTGAAGGTTAGGAGCAAACTTTCTTTTGATGGCAGCATAGTCCATATCTGTTTTCTTTAAATTTTAAACTTACCCCGGAAGCCGTTGGCAATAACTATAAACAACATTTGAGGACTGGATATTAGACAAGACAGACCCTTGCATGATCCAGTACAGCAGGTAATTCTATTTTCCTGCATTACAGAACTAACACTACCAAAAGAAGGGAGCCTGAAGGCCCCTGTTTATGTTATCGTTGGAATAATACCAACAGCAACTGCTATGAGGAACTTAACCTGAAAAAACAATTAATCTACTTCATTTTGCTCAATAAGCAGTTTATGGTATTGCTCGCATGCATACAACTGTGAACAGGCATATGCTTTTGCAGTTTCAGGGACCAAATTTTGATATTTGCTACTAGCATGCAACAATGGGTGCACACAGGGCTCAAATGTTTTCAGATGCATTTGTCTTATTTCCCCCACACATTACATATGTGTTCCTTACTCTTATGATTTCTCTCTTTACTCCATGCTACCAGGACCACCAAAAGAGAAAATGGGTAAGCCTGGCTGAGATCTGAATATCGCTCTGGTCTCCATAGGAAACAAAAGGCCTCATTTCTTCAAAGCAGTAAAAAGCTTAAATCTGTATTGCTTAAGAACATTTTAGACTGATTTTCGCTAAATTATTTTCTTGCATTATTTTCACTCTTATTGGTGTGCACTGAATCAAGATCAGTAATCTATCAGCCTTCATGCCATCCTGTTTGCTCCTTTACACTTGAATGGAGCTCATGATTATGCCTGTTGAAAAAAAACACTTTGGATGTCACTGGTCCCTAACTTCACATTTCAGTGTCTGAGAAACTTAGAAATAATTGAAATAGGTCAATTCCAGCTTTAAATATTTGATTTCCCTCTCGTTGTGCACACTGAATATTAGTCACCAGCACAGACACTTTTAAAAGTTTATTTTAAGTTACAAATGATGTCTTTACTCATGCCCCAGGGTGAAGGGAAGGGGTGCTTTCGGAAGCCACTGCAATGAATTAATTGGGTGTTCTCAGGAACTACGCTAATTAAAGCACCCACAGTGTCTCATGTATTCAGTGTCCCACAGTTTAAAATGGCAGCGGAGGTGCTTTGACTAAATTTAACTAAATTAACAGATTGATTGAGTCTGCTCTGATGTGTACTAATTAGCACATGTTGGACCACGTGTAGAGCACGTGTGTAGGTACCCATACATACTGCATAAGTATTATGTGATATTTCCAGCCATTCCATCTCTCAACCATGATTATTTTGCAAAATATTGAAATCACTCTGGTTTACAAGCATGTGAAGTGCCTGGCCTAAGAGAAGAAGAGCAGCTATTCTGATGATATTGAAAAGTCGCATATAAAATTTGTTTTCTGTAGTAATATCTACTCTTTTACAGAAATTTACAGCTGCTTTATTCCACAAATCTTAGTCAATATCTATCATTCTTTTTGCCATTCACTAAACTAGTGCTTTTCTCCCTTCATGTGACTCCAATGCTGTAATATTTTTTCTAATTAGGATCAGTATAAAATTCATCTCTCTCTTTCTTTCTCCACATCCCACTCCCAATTTTCTCTTTGAATAAGTAAGCTATTGTTTCTGTCTACTACTAGTATAAATCAATTTGTAGCAAATAGCCTAGTGTGATATCTATTAAGTTGTCAGTAGGGGTAACATTTATTTAAAACTTTAAAATGTTTTACAATCTGAAATGCTACCCAACACTACAGTAAATAGTACATGCTTGACTAAGAAAGCACTTTTCAGGAATCATTCTGAGAAATACAATCTACCTACATTTTAAGACTGAATGAAATCCACATACCATGAACATCTACAGTGAAGAGTGCCTCAAGAGTAATGCATACAATTTTGGCCTGGTGGCCTCACATTAGGTTGACTAGATCATCTATTTGTTTACTTCTTTCTTTCAAATACGCAAGTAGACCACCTCTTTTGACTAATGGGCTAAGAGATAGACATGGCAGATGGATATGCCAAATAATTTAGTAGTATATGTCAGGGCATGGAGCCCGACTAATTTCACTCCTCTTTTCTATTTGCTTTATGGTAATTTGATTTTAGGTTTCACAAATAAAAAGGTATTTGTTAATCAATTGTGACATGCCTAAAACAGAGCATAAGAAATCCCTTAATATTTTCAATATGGATTAGAAAATCTCTTTTTGGGAATTGTCTGGCTCACTAGACCTGTAAAATAAAATATTCAGTAAAATATTGACTCAAGCACAATACTTGAAGCTTTATTTTTCGTAATCTTCTATTTATTGACATCTAATCGGAAAGAAAAAAACGGAAACTAATGTAGCTCGGGTACACCCAGGGGTGTGCCCTGTCTGCCAGTGGAAGAGATGGGCTGATCAGGCAAGAGTGCTGAGAGAGTGGCCTGCCACCTAGGAGCAGTTCCCTCTCCTCTCTACAGAGCCAGGCTGAAACCAGGTGCTTCACTATATACAAATGTATTGCTACAGTAAATAAATATGAATAAAAAACATAAAATATTTATAGTAAAATTAGTATGTGACACCATATACAGTAACCTGGAATAAACATATTGTACCACTTTGGGGACTGCAAAAGCATAAACCGGGTGATTCACAACATATGCAATAATTTCCCCCTCTGCACAGAATAAGCATTAATACTTTGAACAGGTACGTCAAAACATCAACACAATAAACACATATGAGCATCAACTTAGATAACCCAGGTAAGCTGAGGTGGCAATACCATAGACGTACATAGGCAACAATACAGGTATGTTCCAATAATAGGCAATAAACACATATAGGCAATGAAGAGAGATAAACCCATATGGACTCCCTTAAGGAATACCCATAACTATATTAACCTCTACAGTACAAAAGAACAACAGTCACAAAATAAGGAGGTGCACTCAGCACCTCATGGGGTGTTCCCTGGAGCCCCTCCCCTTTAGGGCCCTGGGATGTAGACACGCCCCCTCCCACAATGGAGGAGGGTGGAGGAGGCACATTCTCCTCTCCCAAGCCCACCTTCCCTGCAGGATCCGCTTCCCCAGCAACTCATGCTTTCACTCTGAAGTAGCCAAGGCTCGTCCTCTGGTTGCCAGTCCCGTGAGGGCATCTCTCTGGCAGTGCCTCCGGCTCCTTTCTATGGCCTGGTGCCCCACACTGGGCACCCTGGGTGCTCCCATGGGAGCCAAGCCCTTACTGGCTCTGGTTCCACAGACTCACACTGGGGATCCTTCCCATTTCCAGGCCCTGCTCTGGGCACCGGAGCTCTTTTAGTTTAATGTGGAGCCACACTACAGGGCTCTCAGGGCCAGCTCTCCATGCACTGGTCTGCACACTGGGTGGGACCTGAGCTGCCTCAAGCTGCTCCCAAGGCCGGCTCTCCATGTGCCAATCCACGTACCACCTACCCAGCTGCTTGCCAGGTTTACAGGCTCAAGCCGCCATGAGCTGCTCCTAGAGCCTGAGCACCTTGCGCTGATCCATGCATCATCAAGGCTCAGGCAGGGTCCTGAGGATGTTTGTCTCTGGAGCTCCTCTCCCCTCACCGTCCCTCACCACATCTCTCCCCACAGCAAGCCGAGCATGCTTTCCTTTTATTTGCTTCAGGGGCTCCCCTCCCCCGAAGTTTTCTGGACCTGGCAGGGCGCAGTCTCGAACCAGGTCCAGACTGCTCCTTGCCCCCTCCTTTCAGGAAAAGGGCATGGCCTTTATTACCCTGGCTTGCTTCTGACTGGCGGATGGGCTCCAACTGGAATTGCAGAATCTCAAGCCCAGGACTCATCCAGAGCTCAAAAGGTAAGTCTGCTACAATAACAAAAAGATAGAAAGGCAAAGAAATTATAGCAAAAGAAAATAAATGACAATGAAGAAATATTTGAACAGATAATATATAAAATAAAATTGGTGACTCAACTAAAACATGCAGGAATCTTTCTAAAGGACTAGCAATGACACCTCCAGAAACAACAATAAGGGGTTATAGATGGCATTATATTTTAAGCACTATTTAAAGATCCAATCAATTGTAAAGGAGAGTTCTGTAGTTTTCTAGTTCTGTCTAACCCAATAATGTTAACTTCTCCTTAGAGATAGGCGGATAGGTCATGTTAGCAACTGTGCATAAGTTGGAAGGTTTCAAATTTCTCTTATCTGAGTATGATTCATTTAGCCAGTAAAATTGCTATTGAAATCCATTTTGCATCATTAACTGGTACTAGTAAATCATCTGGTACTCTTTCAAAACACGGCCATGGGAAAACATATGTTAGCTTGAAGCACCTTTGATAAGCTCTTAGAAAGAGAGTTCCATTATATAAATATATAGATTCTGCCTGAGAAAAGAAAGAGATGCAACAAGTGTGCTTATATTGCTGGCATCTGTGATATTCATTTTGTAACTTTCTATTTTAAATGACAGGTAGGGGGGTATTTTGCAGCGTAACTATTATGCCTTTTGTTTTCTGCATACTGCTTCTTTATATTTCTACAGAAAGTAGCAGGCAGGTATTCTGCTTAATTTCAAGGTAAGCTGTCACATGATCTTTAAAGCACTAGACTGGGACTCTGAGCTTTGTTCAGTTATCAGTTCTCTTATAGACTTTCTTTATAATCAGTGGGTGTGTCTACATGTGCATTAGATCTGGGAGCAGTTTACTCATGTAAGGAAGTGGAAGCAGATTTGCTGCTAATGGCAGCAAACTGCTCTCACTTCCTGGGGCCCTGCAATGGGCCCCTGCACCCACCAGGGGGAGCTCTAAGCTGCCCCTGGGTGCTAGCCCAGGAGCTGGCAGAGAGCACTGGGCCAGGAGACAGCTGTCTCCTGGCCAGGGCTGGGATAGTGTTCTCTGCCTCCAGGCAGTTGCCTGGTGTCAGGGTGGGGACAATGTCCCCCTGCCCTGGCAGCAGGGAGCTCCCAGCCCTGGCTCTCTGACCAGGGTAGGGGACTTGGAAAGAGCTGCAGGGGAGGGGCAAGTCCCAGCCTCCTGCCCCAATCTGCTGGGGGTTCACTACTAACTGCCCCACCGGTGGATAGGGCAGGGGGCTGAGGCCTGCCCCACCCCTGCAGCTCTTTCCAGTCCCCGCACCTCAATCAGGGCATGGGACTGGGACCTTCCCCTGACTGGGACAGTTCCTAGCCCCTGCTCCATGATTGTGGGGTGGGGGCTGGAGAGCCTGTTCTCTCAGCCACTCACTCCCTGATTGTGATGATGTAGCAGGGGCCGGGAGATAAGGATCTCCTATCCTATGCTTCCCCATCATGATCTCAGAGTGGGGGGCTTGGAGCTCCCTGCTGCTGGGGCAGGGGGACATAGTTCCCACCTGGGCTTCAGTGGCAGAGCCCACCTCAACAGCAGGCAGCTTCTGTGGACAGAGGGCAATCTCCTACCTCCTGGTGGCCCTCTGACTGGAAGCAGATTTGCTCCCAGTCAGGTGTCTACACAAGTGCTAGTGTGCAGTTAGTAATCGCAAGTAAATTTGTGTCTTGCATTTACAGGTAGCAAATTTATATGCAATTAGTGAGGTTTACTGTGCAGGGATGCACTTCACTGCAGATCCTCAGCTCCATCAACAAACAGCTATGAATCTTGCTGTGGGGCATCCAAGGCATCCAGGGCAGGCAGCGTGCCAGCCACAGGGAGCTGGACCCAGGCTCTGTGCCAGTAAGTAGGGGGTGGGGGGAACTGAAGGAGTGGGGAGGGGACCATGGGGGGACACCCACTGGCTCCATCCCTCACCCGCTCCCCGAGCCCCCTGGATCACTGCCCCACCCATCCCCATCCCTCACCTGCCCCCCAATTTTCCAATTGATGCCTCACCTGACTCCATCTCCCACCAGCTCCTGCAGCATCCACCCCCCGATCACTGCCCTGCCCAGCCCCAGCATCCTGGCAATTAAAAACAAAAAAAAAAAGTCCCCCACTCATCAGCAGTAGCAGCTGCCATCAGGGTCACTGGAGCCTCCTGGCAGAGCTCCCCTGCACAGGACAGGGCACTGGGGGGCAGCAGGGACCAGCTCTGGCCACCTGGCACCCACATTGCCACTGCCCCATCGCACGGATGCAGTACAGGTGGGCAGGACACTGCCCAACTCCACGCACTGTCAGGCAGCTGGGGCCACTCAGGCTGAGTGGTGCTGGGCCCTGGGTGACAGCCTCAGCAGGCCCAGCTGCCCAACAGTGTGGGGAGCCACATGATGCCCTGCTGACCTGTGCCACACCCATAAGATGGAACAGTGGCAGTGCAGGTGCCAGGTGGCTGGGGCTGGTTCCTGCTGCCACCAACTGCCCCATGCTGTGTGGGGAGGAGGGGCTCTGCCAGGAGGCCCCAGTGACTCCTATAGGCACTGCTACTGCCAGTGAGTATGGTACTTTTCTTTTTTTTATTTTCAGTCTGGGACTGTTGGGGCCAGGCAGATGGGCCATCGGGGTCAGGGCTAGGTGGGAGAGTGAGCAGGGTGGGGAGAGGTTATGGAGGGCAGGGCCAGGTGGGGGGGTTATTGGGGAGTGGGGGCTGTGCAGGGGTACCCCGCCACAAGGCCCCAGAGCCCCCAACAGCTGCTGCTACTGCAGGTGAGTGCAGGCCTTTTTTTTTTAAGTTCTGGGATGCTGGGGCGGGGCGGGGCAGCCATTGGTGGGGCTGGGGGAGTGGGTGGGGGGTATGTGGGTTCTTCATGGGGGGCTGTGGCCCTGTGGGGATGAGCCTGTGAACTGTGTGAGGGGGATGTGCCCAGGGGCAGGGGACCCACCCCAGTCTACCCATACCTACTCACACACCCCACGGCCCCCCACATCCCTCCACAGCCACCTACTTCCCCCCACCCCCCTCCTGCAAACCCCACATCCCACATTGTGGGAGATTCACTCTCAGTAGTTGCACAGGGGTCCAGAAAAATTCCTGGCACAAGAATTTTCAATGGTGTAACCATTGCCCTGCTGATCTTTTCTACCAACTGTTTCTGTGGCTTGTAAAACCTTATGCAAGTACCTTGATCACAGAAAGGAAATATTTCACTATTGATGAACAGTCTCAGGATGATGGTTGAATGCACCTGTGGGCTGCCAAAGGCTGGGTGGAGTACATTGATGTTAAGCTTGAGGAAGATAAGAAGTACCAAGATGTTGATGGCCTACTCCATCCTGATTAGCATCTTGTGAAAGCAAGGGTAAGGACCTGGGTAAGCCATGCCTAGTAAAGGCAGAGAAAATGCCACAGCAGTTTGAGCAGCCAGAACCCTGACCAGTCTGCACTGGCAACTGCCAGGGAAATCTTGCTGAGGAGGCCTTGAGAACTACTTTTAACGTGTGCAAGGCTTCAAAACTAGGATTTGAACCAGTGAAAAACAATAGGGGTTAAGTACAAACAGAAAGAGGGCAAGCTACATAGAAGTGCAAGGAAAAACTTGAATGAGGCTGTTAGGATGTGGGAGATGAGGGTCCATGCACTCATCAAGCAGTGGCATTAGAAGTAGTGGTCTCTGCACAAATAGTTTTACTGTCACCCTCTTTGTGTGATGAAGGGCAAAGGGAGGCTGAAGAAGAAAGATTTGCTTACATCCAGTCAAGGTGGCAACCCAAGGTACAAAAACACTGTCATGCAAAAACAGCTCATCCAAAAAAAAACCCAGGCACACCTATGGTCATTATCTGTGCCTCTGCTGCAGTTGGTATGATTTCAAGAGTAGGCTGGCTGGAAACAGGATAAGGGACCTCAGCATTCAGTCCAGAACCCTCAGGTGCTTAGCCTTAGGATGGCACGGCGGAGTATCACACCAGTAGCCCCTCACTACCATATTGGATGCTACAGCTTTGTAGACACCATGTCCTCTTATTCTTTCTGAGGGCTTATAGGACCTTTGCCTCTCCACAGAAATGTGGATCCAGTTGGTGGAGTAGCACAGCAGGCATCCTTGATGGCATCAGGGTCACAGAGAAGGAGGAACAGATAGGTTTCTGTGGTCTAGATCCCTAGAGAGTGTCTGAGCAGAAAAAGACAGAATCTGGTCAAGCTCCAGAACAGGTTGATGGGAGATGTCAAAAAGCTCAGTAGTGGTCTGTTCTGAACAGGCATCAGGAAATGCAAAAAGGAAGACCAATTGGTGGAAGGACTACCTACAACCAAAAAGCTAACCTGTGACATTTTGAAACACAAAAAAAAATTGCCTCTGTTTCCTTCACCATTGTAGTGGGTCTGTTTGTGTTGCTTCTAGGGGTTATGTCATGCTCCCACACCATTTTTAGGTTGGGACAACTTAACTTTCCAGGGCTCAATTCATTCATGGCCTGAGCCCTTTTTCTTGCCTTGCAAGGGTCTGCATGTTTGGCCGGCCACTAATGAGGAAGAAACATAATCTCCCATATAGGGAGTTTTCTTTGGTGAATTGCTGGTTTGCTATGAATAGCAGGGAGTGCTCTATTAAGAGATCACTAAACAAGTGCTATGTGCCAATTCTCTCCTATGGGGGAGCAAGGCATCAATTTAGAAATACTCATCACAAGTTTAGACTGATTGCAAATAGCTGTGGAGACAATGGACGTTCAGGGATCAGAAGCACTAACAATGACCACTTGTATTCCCATGAGGGACAGAATATCAGGTGAAATGCTGGAGGAGGGCCATGCTAGTGAATGTATCAAAAGGCAAGTCTTCAGCAATCTCTCTTATTTTTGGTGAGGCTGTAGACTGTCCAGAAAGCAAGACACACCACAGCTTATATAAAACCGTACACTATTGTATCCAACCTGTTCTATAGAAATGGTGAGACAATGTTAGTGATTAGTAATCAAACAACCCTGTTTCCAGACTTCAGGTAAAACAGCAATGAGCATAGTAGCCAAACAAGGACATAAAAAGAGCATATACAATATTAGCTTGGGCTCTTTTCAAATATCCCTACAAAAACGATTGGGAGTAAAATTAGAGTAGAATACAAATATTATTGTTGTATAAACACTTAATTTTGCTACCAAAAAGAAGCCTTGAAGCACACAGAATGTTTTGCCCATCTCTGACTGTTCATTTAGTATGGCTGCTTAGATGCTATTTTTGAATTCTACCACTTAAAAATCATTGCGTCTCACTTGCTGCATAGAGGTTGTAGGGTTCCTGCATCAAAGAGAAGCACTACATATATGTCTCAGGAATCATTAAAAAGTTTTATGCATATACTGTAGTTCCATAGAAAAGAAGCATGTGATAGCTGAAAGGTTACTCTGTGCCATTAACAGAAACCTGTCTACTTAGAAAATGTACAGTATCTCAAGGCAAAAAAGAAAGAGATAGGGATTTTTCCTTTTTGGGGAGAGGGAGGGTTCTGGCTGTCAGAGAAATTTAAAGTTGGCTGAATAGTTCATATGAAAGCAGCTCCCTATTTGAGTTTCAAACATGCCAAATGCCAACTCCTCAAGGTACCTCAGGAGATTATGAGCAAAAATGGCCACCTAACTAAGCTGGCAGGTTCAACTTGGAAGTGAATAGGCAAAGTGACTGGTGCCTCCTGAATCTGGGGGGACACCCGCAGAAGCCACCAACCCTGTCAGGGGGGGGCACCAGGCCTACCGACAGCATCAGTATCGGCCATCAAAGGGGGGGCATCGGCCGCCATGGGGGGGGGGGCACGTGCACCCCCGTGCACCCTCTACCAGTTGCCTATGGGCAAACATTAATTAGATCAGCACTGAGAACCCCCCTTGCTATTCAGATGGAGAATATTGTACTCCTCTGTGGTTAAAATTTTCAACACAAAACTAGCTTAATCAAAAAATGAGAATAATAACATGGACTATGAGACCAACAAATACAGAATAGTTACCATTTCCCCTCTAATACTGTCTAACATCAGGTGTCACATTGCCACAAGCCACTAGGCCACAAGAACGCTCTTGACAGAACATCCAGAATATACCAAAAATGCAACATTTCAAACATTTGGGCTACAGGCAGAAATTACACATGAACCAGTATAAGTGATTGGAAACTGGTTGAAATCCGTAACACAACCAAAGTTCAATGCACATAAATCACTTTCAAAATGTCCAAAACTGGTTTAAGATAAATCTGTATGGATATTGTATCAGATTTAACTGATTTAGATTAAATCAATTTATTTGATTACTCTCCAAGATCCCTTCCAGATACAAGTTAACTCATAGTCCCCCCCCCAGCATGCCAGGATGCTTTGCACCTCCCCCACAGCCCCCTCTTCACACCCGCAGGGTGGGTGGGCTAGCCTTGGCCCAAGCTGTCTGCTGCAGTGGAGCAGAGAGGTGTGCTCTAGTGCCCCCAAGCTTCTGGCCTGGACCACTGCAGACATCTGGGTGCATTTCTGGAATCCAAAGTGAATGTCTGTTCACTTGCTTATCAGTTCAATCTATGCAGTTTAAACTAACCTGTGAAGATTGAATCAATTCTGCTTTAGGCTTTTTGATTGTCCAGGTTCACAGGCTCCTTGCTGCTTAGGTTGAAACCTAGAACACCCAGGATCGCAGACGTCAAGGGACAGAACTTACACATAAACTGGTATAAGTGATCTGAAACTGGTTCAAATCTGTAACACAACAGGGCTAGGGAGAGAAGTTACACATAAACTGGTTTAAAGTAATCAGAAACCGATTTTAGGCTTTTTGATTGTCCAGGTTCACAGGCTCCTTGCTGCTTAGGTTGAAACCTAGAACACCCAGGATCGCAGACGTCAAGGGACAGAACTTACACATAAACTGGTATAAGTGATCTGAAACTGGTTCAAATCTGTAACACAACAGGGCTAGGGAGAGAAGTTACACATAAACTGGTTTAAAGTAATCAGAAACCGATTTACAACTGTAACAAAACAGAAGTTCAGTGCACTTAAACCAGTTAAAAAATGGATGAAACTGGTTTAAGATAAACCTGGTTGAATGTAGTATCAAACTTAACTGACTTGGGTCAAACCAGTTTATGAAACTACTGTCCCAGACCCCTTCCTGGTTCAAGTTAAATCACAGTCCCCCAGCATCTGAGCATGCTTTCCAGACCTGGGTTGGGCTGTGCTATCTGCTCCAGCAGGGGACTGCCTCCATCCCTTCCCCGGCAAACCCCGGCTGGAGTCTGGGGACAGGAAGTGGGGTTAAACTTCCCTTCCCCTGAGTAAAGAGCTGCCCTGCCCTGCTAACCATTTACTGCTGGCTGCAACTGTGGACTACAAATCCCAGAGGCAATGGGAAGCAGAAAGAGGAAGTGATGAGCAACCCTGCGGAGTCCTGCTGCTATAATTCTGGACTTCAAATCCCAGAGACCTTGGGGGCAGTAGAAAGAGGAAACAAACACACAGCCCATGCTGGCTACAAGCCAGAAAGCTGTGCTCTAGTGCCCCCCAGTTTCTGGCCTGAGCCACTGCTGGGATGTGGCTGAATTTCCTGAAACAAAAGCATATGTCTGTCCAGTTGTTGTTCAGTTTAATCTCTGCATCTTAAACTGACCTGCAAAGACTGAGTCAAATCAGCCTTGGGCTTTTTGACTGTCTGTACTTAGCCCTGACGTTCAGTGCACTTAAACCACTTTCAAAATGGCCAAAACCAGTTTAAGATACACCTGGATAGAGGTAGTATCAGACTTATTGAATTTCTGTCCCAGGTCCTGTCCAGATTCAAGTTAACTCACAGTCCCCCAGCATCCTAGGATGCTTTGCAACTTCCCCACAAACTCCCCCTTGCAGAGATGGGTAGGCTAGCCTTGGCCCAGGCTGTCTGCTCCAGCCAAGCAAGCAGGGGTGCTCTAGTACCCCCAATATTCTGGCCTGGGCATTGCAGGAATGTGTTTGTATTTCTGGAATAAAAAAGTGAATGTCTGGTCGCTTGCTTATCAGTTCAATCTACGCATCTTAGACTAACCTGTGAGGATTGACTTGATTCAGCCTTAGGCTTTCTGATTGTCTATACTTAGCCACATGGGAGGCAACTAGCCACTGATCCATCATGAAAGCAATCTGAACTATAGTGCTGACAATCTCAAAGATACACTCTGCCACTTTGTGGCAAGCAGAATGAGAATGAACTGTTAAAAACAAAACAAAACAAAACAAAACAAAACAAAACAAACCCCTTTATTTTCATTATATATCCCAAGGAGAGACTACCCACCACAAACTGATGCCCTGCTGCTTCCGATAGAAACTGACCCATTTCAACCATACCTAGAGGACTTGCATATAGCTGCAATGCAGTTGAGTATGCCATACATCTACTAAATGTTCATCTTATGCTGAACTATCAAGAGGCCTTCCCTATATTCCATACCACTCAGCCTGAGGCTATTGAATGGCTAAAATGATTTGCAAGACCTACCTTAAACCTCTTGTGACACTTCTGACTCTCTTGACTTCTATACCTCTGTTTTCATCTCCTGATATTTTGTATTTCTGAACTTTTTTTTGTCATCTTTACCACATCAGTCATTAACTCACTAAAAAAAGATGTGACTAGAAATTAGAGTGGATTTAAACAGTTAGGCTGGTCCATAGCTAGAGGCTATATTGTGTAAGTCTCACACATTGCATTTCTGACAAACTCAGGTTTA
The DNA here is from genome assembly GCF_000455745.1 of Alligator sinensis. NCBI lineage: Eukaryota > Metazoa > Chordata > Crocodylia > Alligatoridae > Alligator > Alligator sinensis. Next base: position 2,368,279 of record NW_005842072.1, read on the forward strand.
GCACTATGACCTAGAGCTAGGAGAATGTTTTGGGAATGGCTGCTTTGCTGATATTTATGCTCATTTACGTTCACTCTTTTTGCATATTTTAGTAAGTGGGTTAACTGGTAGGAATGTTCATGGAAACAGCAATTTTGTCTCAAAAATTAAAGAATATTTACAGGAAGCAGACTTTGAACTCAGATTCAAATTATTTACACAGTAATCCTGTTTCTTGTATAGAACCTGTCCATCCTGGATTGGCCTTGTCAACGAATCCCATGCCTCTCAGCCTCTCCTCATAAGGCCTGCTCTCTTGACCTTTAACCATGTGCGTAGCTCTCCTCTGGACTCTCTCAAGCTTCTCCACATCCTTTCTACAGTGTGGAACCCAGAATTGGATGCAGTACTCCAGCTGCGGCCTCACCAGCTCCAGTTACTCAAGAGTGAACTATAGACTGCAACTATTATTCAAGAAATAATGTCAATAATAAACATGATGAGGAAATGCTCACAGATAATATAAAACAGAAGGAGGGGTGAAACTCAGATGAATTACTTATTATAAATTCTTTACCAAGTTTTAGAGACTCTCTAGTAGAGTTAAAAGGAAATCTCTTGTGTCCAAATCAAAAGATTCAGTGCCAGCTTGGGGGGAGGTGGGGGGGGTTGCATAAGGTCCATGCAATATCCAGCAACTAGTGTTGTACTTGGAAATTATACCTGATTCAGGACTGCAGTCAAACAGGTAGCATGATTTGGGCTTTGATGCAGGCTGCGAAGTAAGCAATACAAGGGCATGGGTGGTTCATATATCTTGAGCTGCTTGAGAGTGACGTTTAGGGTTGACCTTGAATATCAGTGTAGAAACCTCCTTATAAAGTACATAGAGCCCTACTCAATTGAGTGGGACTGTGGGCACAGGAAGACTATACCTGTGAATAAGCTTGTAGGAACAGGACCATAATGCATAAATCTATCTGATGTACCAAGCTTAATAGAAAAACAAGTTCAAGTTCTTCAGTTTGTTGCCTAGAATTTTATATTGCAATGATTCAGTGTAGAAATCATGTTCAGTGATTACCAAAGGTGTGATTTCATTGCTCTAAAAGCTGTCTGAATTGTGCCCATTTAAGAATAGAAAAGGCAACTCTCCTTCTAAACATCTTTGCACTGCTGGATACCTAGTCACTGACTACTTTCCTCTCATTTTATTTCTAGCACATTTTCAAAATTGATCCCCTTTTGCAGGCTTCTCTTTTAGGAAGCTTAGGATTGTAAAGGTTTGGCTGCAGATGTAACAATGGGTTTCTGCCAGTGAAAATGCAAGGGTGGAAGAGCATGTTCTTAAAAGTAGAGTTTCAACATTTTATTTTAACATAAAGGCTCCCTTTTTCTTTTCCAGGCCACTAATGAAGAGAAGCCTGTATAGAAAAAGAAATTGACATACACAGGTGGCAAAGAAATTCAGAACAACTGTAAGATTCTCTTTAGTGAAGGCATATTAATGCCGACCTGCTGTTACACCAGTCTGCTGGCTCAGCTGTGCCAGGTCATTCCAAACACTCCCTCAGGATTTTTCTTTCCCATTGAGAGTGGGAGGGCAATTTATCTGGGAAAGTCTGCTTTGGCTTGGCACTGGGAATGGAAAACTTCTAATTGGACTTCAAGTGATCTTTTTAAAGGGACTTTAAAAATACTTAACATTTTTTGAGTTAAAATATTTTAATGGTTTTTATTTTTTTTCTGTGACTAACCCAGTCACATTTAATCAGGGTACTTCACGAGTCTGCATGCAGATACTCACAAAACAAGAACCCTAAAGAGAAGCATTTGCCTTCTGTTTCACACTCTCCAGAACACAAGCAAAAATACATACACCAGGGGGCAAATCCTCAGGTTGTGAAGTAAATGGAGTTATGTTGATTTTTGCTACTGAGGTTCTGGCCCATATTGTTGCATTTCCTACGGAATTGTGAAGAAGGATTTCTTATACGCGTCCCTGGTATGTGAACAGAATCATGCGGAAATGAACTAATTATACAGACTGTGTTTAAAATATTAAATTTAGTTAGTGATGCACTTTTAATTTAATCAATATCATTTGACAGGGCATACATTATAGGGGATGGAATATTAGGTACTTAGCAAAGCAATATTCCTCCAATAAATCAAAAAATGGCATTTTCCTTCCCTAACATTTATACCCACTAGTGTCTTATTGAGGTAGTATCTTCTGGTGTCCATGATAGAGTATCATTTCTAATTTTTGATAGATTCTTTGTTAGACATAAAGTAAAACAATCTCAAAAGCACACAAGTCAGGAGTATAAGTATGACTTTCTGTAGATATGTTGCTTTACAGAAGTCTAAGTTTATTGAAAGTCATTGAAATGTAAGCTAAGTCCCTGTCCATTTTGAAAATCCATGTTTTGATCATTCATTTATTACCAGTTACAAAATGAATATGAGCCTTGAATAACTTACCATGTTGCTGATATTATTACTATGATTTTTTCTTATTGTTATTTTTTTAGGCTTTGGTTCCATAATAAATATAAGGCCACCATTTAATGTAATAAGTTCATTTTCATTTACATTTATTGCTTGAAAATGCTAATAAACTGTTTCAAAATACATCACTCAAAATATATTTCAAATCTTTTTCACTTAGTCACTGTACTCAGAAAGTTAGAATTCACTGTCTCAGAAATTAAATATGACAAATATAACAGATAGAATAAATGTGGCCCCTACAGATGTTTTCTAGAGGCTGAAATATGTCTTTGGGACTGTGAACCTCTCTCTTGAATGGGAAAACTCCAGGGCCATAAATATCAACATTCCTAAGTAACACATCTATACACAGCACCATCACCATGACTGGTCTCACATTTGTTTAACTCTACTGACTGTAGTGGAGTGATTTACCCTGCAAGGACCAATATCTGAATCTAGTTTAATAAACTTGCAATCTTATGGGCCTGTCTCCAGTGCAGTATACCCACCTCACTAGTATTTCATTATTCTTTGCAACAAAGCTATTTTATTGCAGCTTCCAGTCAGCAACAATAACAGAATGAGGACAGGACACCTTCACTTGTTTCCCTCTCTTTGCAAGGAGCTTGCCAATGTCCCTCCGCTCTGAGTGTAAGAGACTGGGGTACCATGGTTCAGGAGAAGTCATACCCAGCGGACGAGCATACTACTCTCCCTTGTCTCTTATTCTAGTCAATATACAAGAAGTCATCCTCCAGGAATTAATGCTGTTTTAAGCAACATTTTCCTGTGCTTAGAGGTGTGTATACAGGCCTAGCTAGAACTGGCAATCATGGGAGGTCTTGCTGTGGTAGGAAAGAGGAAAGTGAGAATAGTATCACTGTGGAAAACAGGTGTTTCTCAGGTTTTGCCTTGTTTAAAGCACTGGGGTCCAGAGTCTCCAGAGCCCACATATTAAGGAACAGGACAAAGAATCCCAATTGTAGTCCATTTATCTTTGTGAAATAACGTATTATCTTCTCAGGTTGGAAAGCTTGGACACTGCTAGTTTAAAAACTGACCAAGAATATCCTAATCTCTACAGGAAGTATCTAAAATAAGCCCCATAAAATGATCATTTTAGAATTCCCCCCTGCTAGGATTTTTTTGAAGAATTCAATATGGCCCTATGATTTCATTAAAGTACCTTCTTCCCCAAACTAATAGTGAACTGGTATTTTCTATTTGATCTTTAATATGTCATTGGGATTAACAGACTGAGTTAGATCCATCTAGTCTAGTATCCTTTCTTGCCCACAACAAAGGAGCAAGAAGCACCATGATAGGTATTTAAAATATCTCCCATTGAAATATTTCTGAAGTGTTACCATCACATTGCATTCCTGATATTCATGATTACTACTTCTTTCTAACACACTGTATATACTGCCAAGGTAAAATAGTTGGCAATAGAATGCATTAAGTAAGGTTACCAGGTAAACATTTGTATTTAGTTTCTGTAAGTAAGTGATGGAAAGTGAGTAACCTACAGAGTGAAACATTTTTCTTCTTTTACATCTAAGAAATCGAAGGGTCGGGTGTTGTGAGGGATTACAGCAGGTTTAGGAAGAGAAAACAACCCTCACAAAAGGCCTTATCATGAATAGAGCATTTTTTGCTTTAATAAGCCAATAGAGCAGGACGCACACTACTGACACAACCAACGAAAGCGGACTGGCATGTACAACTAATGCATTTTATCATTAAACAGCATCTTTAAAATGCCAAACTTATTTACTGATCTTACAAATCTATGTTATCTCAGACAAGCAACGCAAAAAGTAATACGTTTTGTATAGATTAATCCTTGTAATTCTACACAACATACTTCCAGAGATAACTCGTACTCACTTTGTCTTCTCATTATCTAAACAGACATGCCTTTCCTTCAGTCATCAACAGAGGTCATCACACAAATGCCCTTGTGGAATATTCATTAATCAAATAACTAATTTGAAATGGATCTTCAAATCATTATTCATTCCCCATCATTCTTCATACATCAATTTAAATGCTTTACGTGTATAATGATTAGGTTGATGTTTAATTAATTGTGAAAATGTGAATTAAAGCTAAATTACAAGATAAATTATTCCTTGACACACAAAAAGCTTAATTCTATTTTGTTAAGTTTAGAAATCTTAGCAAGATTCTAAAGCACCTTTATCTGTTAGCTTTGCAGTGTGAGATTACATTATATCAGCCAGCCACATTGTTCAGTAAAGGTTGCATTCTCTGTGCTAATTATTTTCTTCCTGCATTTGCAGGATAAACAAAGGTCAGTGCATATACACATGTACATATTTCTGAGGGCAATTGAAGACCCAGAGTTATGCTAGAGACATTCTACTTTAGGCTGTAATTTTGTCCAGTCCAAGAAAATAAAGCAAGGTTGCCTCTAGTGATTATTTAAGGCAGATCACAAAGGATAATCCACCTACTGCAGACAGGAGTTGATGATTCAGTGGGTGGCAAACATTTCTCTTAATCAACACTGAAGTAATACCCTGGGAACCTTGCAAACAAAGATTTTATCATCAGTGGAAGTGTCTACATGAGACGCTTAATGAGCAGTAGAATTCTACTGAGCATTAGTGTGTCATGGCAAAAACTGTGCTAATGTGCAGTAGAATTAATCTACCATGCATTAAGCATCACAAAAAGACTGTGCGCTGTTGCTACTGTGCATTAGCGCAGGCAACTGCGCATTTACGTAGCACCTCATATTAGAGGTACTAAACTTAATGTGCAGTAGTAACAGTGCATTAATACACATGCAGACGTGCCTGGTGTCTTGAAACACTGCTAATTACACTTTATGTATCTGAAAACATGCATCTCTACTTTTGACTGGCTAAGTTATTATTTGCCCTACTTCCTAGAATTTTGTGTGCGCTATCGGTAGTACAGAATGAAGGCTGCTTTTTATCCAAAGGGTATTTTAGGGGTAGATAACTGATCCCAGTACAGTATAGTCTAAAGTGCTTTGGGATAATTAGGGATAAAATACATGAAATAAATGTCGTCTTTTTTTAATTAATTGTGAAAAAAATAATTAAAGGTAAAAAATGTTCTATTATTTTAAATAAATAAAACATACTTCTAGTTCAATATACTTACTAGCTATAAAAGTGCATAGAATGATCCAAAAATTATTATTGTACCAATGTCAGGTAAGTAATACAGAGATCCTGTTAAATTGTAAAATATATACAATCAGTCTTTAAAGTAGATTACTTTTCAGCAACTTAATGGAAATAGGACAAAGCAAAGCAAACTTCTACTACACATAGTGTTTTTACCAACAAAAACAAGACAAAAGCTGTGCATCATGTGTAACATGAAATTCAGGAATGGCACACTTTCTGGCTATACAATCTTAAGAATAGGTCACAGTGTAATGGAGCACTCACTAATCACAGACATTTGTTGGTAAACAAAGGATCCTTGCACACCTACAATTCATTTTTGCCCCTACTGCACAGCATATAAACATATGCTTAAGCTTATCCCTATTCAGCAAAGCACTTAAGCAGGTGCTTAGGTTTCCTAAAGCTTGTATTTAAATGCTTTGCTCAATAGAGTTGAACTGCTGAGAGGGGCCCCAAGGGATAAACTGGAACGCCTTGAAGGGGGCTACTGCTGCTCAGCACCAGGGTAGACACTGCAGTAAGAGTTTTAAAAGTAGGCATGAGGCAGTCTGAGAACCCTTTTCACTTGTAGGGCCCCCATCTGATCTGAGAAATGCTGATCAGCTGCAACTCGCACTGACTCAGAATCAGATGCAGAAGCAATAACAGAACCATTCTCTTATATTTGCTTCCTCTAAATAATGTCAGGAAACAAAAACTAATACAAGTTACTGCTATTTTAGCAGCAGATCCTTGAATCCCAAGAATTAGTATATCAAGCGAGAAGAGTTTCAAGGATGGTGCTATTAGTCAAGATGAACATTTCAGATCACATTACTGTCAAAATATAATACTGCATAGCCAAATAAACAAGCAGCATTTCATTAATTTTCCTGTTTGGGGTAAGTTCAGTAGAGGTTTTCAGATGAACCAAGAGTTTTCAATTTGCTCAGCTGTCTTGAATAACAAGTACTTCTTTTTTTCCAGTTGGGATAATAGCTTTAAGGTCTACAAGCTACACATTCTAAGAAGGAGCCATGTCGAAATTCCACTTCAGCACATTGCAGCCCTTAGCAACCGATAAAGAAACATTAATAAAACCAGCCTTGTCCGGGTCAAAGCATTCAGAAGATGTAAAATACTGCAAAAAGGAATTCAAATGCATGTGTAGTTTGCAGTGACTTATTTGGAAAATTTCTTGGGGGTACAGGTATACAAAGCTGGGGGACTGTGGTAAACAGCATGCCATAATATATTTAGCAAATAATAATTCAAGCTAAACAGGGAAGTGGAGAAAAAATGTTTGCTAGGTGAAAAGTTACGGAACACTTAGTGTAAATGGTCTTCTTGTGACTTGGGGAGGAAGTCTTAGCTGCTGGGTTTTTGGGGATTTTTTTAAACAAATAAATAATGTGTGGACTCTGAGAATGCATTGCTCATGTGCAAAGTGCCCAGTGTAACAGTTCCAGTTCATTCACAATATACTGGCATTTCCATGAAAGTGTTGTTGTGGCTCTTCTATTGGTAATGAAGAAATACTGCCAGGTTATGGGGTAAGCATTTAGGGTCATTCAGATCCAATAAATGTAATAATAGATAGGTGTAGGGCTAATGGAAATGGATTTAGGATCAGAGCAAATATCACTGTATCTGTCATCCATGCTCTCAGCAAAAATCACAAAATCAGAGCTAGGGTAGGAAAATTATTATATAACATTGTACATTTTCTACAGTACAATCTCAGGTACTTTGCTTTGTCTAGCTGTAAATGGCTCACACAACAGAGATCCCATGACTTCTCTTGAGAGACCATTCCATAATCTGCCATTTTTGTTTGTATCCTTTTTTCTGATAGTCAGATTATATTTTTCTCTGTTCTATTTCACACCATTTTATCCCTTTCTTCTACCTTAAACAATCCCTGTCCCTCTTTGATGCTTTTCTCTGCCAGATATTTTGCATTCTGTTATCAAATCCTACCTACCCCTGTTATCACCTATCCAGACTATGCATATTTGCCTATTGTCCATCATAAAATATCCACTTATTTTTGTTTGCTCTTCTTTCAGTTCCTTCTAATTTGTTTACTTTTCTCATCCTGAGTTGCCATGGGGTGTGTGCTATGCAGTCACAAGCCTGCTTTCATTTAGGCTTAGCTCTGCTTTCTGTCTCCTCTAAGAGCACTGCATGCTACGCTGTACTAGACATATGCTGCTGCTTCTGGACGTATGTTGACATTGTTCACTTTTGCTATGGAAACTTCCCTAAAACTATTATATTCCCAGGCGTATTTATTTAAAACATAGACATGTAAATATTGAGAAAACTAAGGATTTGGGAACTTGGGAAATAGTCTTTAAAACAGCTATTTTAAAATTTTAAACACTTAAAAAAATTTTTTTTTTTTTACTCATACCAGCAAATGCTATATTTCATAGATTTCATAGTCATTTGGGCTGGAAGGGATCCCAGAGGATCGAGTCCAGCTCCCTGCCCCAGGGGCAGGAAGTAAGCAGGAATCATAGGATCCCAGCATGATAAGCATCCAAATGTGTCTTGAGGGCATTCAAAGTGGGTGCTTGAACCGCCTCTGACGGCAGTCCATTCCCAACCTTGGGGGCCCGGGCAGGA
>NW_005842072.1:2377510-2397680 GCF_000455745.1 Alligator sinensis
CTGGGATTTGCTTGAGAAGCATCTATGGATGCAAGCAAGCATTTTGCTTGCTTTACTAGCCGGAGCATCACATTGAAGGCTCATCTGTAGTACTAACCAGTGTAGCACTTCCAAGCCTATAAGCATGCTGCAGGTTTTTCCTCCCAAGGTGGAGAACCTTGCATTTTTTGGTGTTGAACATCATCGGGTTCTCATCCGCCCATTTTATGAGCCTGTCAAGATCTGCCTGGATCACCCTCCTATCCTCAGGTGTGGATGCTTTACCCCAGAGTTTGGTGTCATCGGCAAACTTGGCCAGGCCGCTTCTGACACCAATGTCCACATCATTGATGAAGATGTTAAATAGTACAGGCCCTAGGACAGAGCCTTGAGGAACCCCACTGCTGACCGTGCACCAAGATGATTGGCTTCCGTCAACCACCACCCTCTGGGTCCAACTACGGAGCCAATTCCCCAGCCAGTGGATCATAGTGAGGTGAGGCTGCAGTTAGCCAGTTTAGCTGAGAGGTGATCATGGGATACCAGATTGAAGGCTTTTTTAAAGTCATACAATGTCAATCTCTTCCCCTTTGTCCAGGTGATAGGTCACCTGGTCATAAAAGGAAATGAGATCGTTCAAGCAAGACCTACCCACAACAAACCCATGCTGGGTATCCCTCAGTTTATTGCCTTCAGCTAGTCTGTTAAGGATGGCCTAGTTAAGGCTAGGAAGTCTATCACACTATACCGTGATTAGCATTCACAAAGAATGCTGCATGTCTCAGTCCAGAAGGTCAGACAGGAATGGGCTGGGGATATGGCTTCCCCAGTTGAGAACCCCAAGTGGTGGATCCCTGGGTCAGAAAAGATTGAACTAGAACCAATGTCCTGGCCATCTTCAGTGCACTGCACAGGCTCCATTTATATCAGTAAGATTCTCCTTGACTCTCTCCTTCCTCCATTCTCTTCTTGTTACCTCTTTTTCATCCCTATTATTTCCAGTAATTGTGTCTGTTTATTTTACACAGTTACATTAGATCTCATTATGGTCCTAATATAAAGTGCATTGTACACAGTGAGGAGGATTTTGCTGAAATTTTATGGCAGTCACTGGATTTAATTTGGCCCATCCGAATTATTTTAGAAGAGGCAATAGGGTTTCTTAACTCTTTATAATAATAAGGTGATGGTGACTTTAAAGCTATTCACACTAATAATTTGTCCAAATTAAAATGAACAGTCCTTTGGTATCCTCACATAATCAACCCCATCCTCAGTAATCGCCCTTTCAAAGTAATTCTCAATGACTTCAGCTTTGGTTTCTGTTAGTCTGAAAATGATGAAGTATGAATCTTTTCTACAACTAGAAACAATAAGAACTACTATTTTTTCTCAATGCATTGGTGCAATGTGTTACAAAGACTGAGGGTGTTTAAAATAACCTCCAAATAGATGAAGGGCATTGACTTTCATGTGTGTGGATGGCCAGTGTCAGCAGAACAGAAACTCAAGAAATAGTAAAATGACCAATAGCAATCCCTGGTTTATCTGTATCTCTTGTACCTGCAACTGTTGGAATGTCACCATGCTGAAATTATTTCTCTCAGGGTTTTCTTCAACTTTATATTTAAAGTCTTTTTACAAGCGATAGCTAACCTGGCACCTCAGCTTTTGTGGTGCACTTATTCCCCAAACTCCACTCTGTAAACAATTCACACTATCCTGGTACTCCTCCACAAGCGATTCATATCTGTGTCATCTGTGGCTCTTCCACTTGAAATGCAATGTTAATAGTTTCCTAACTGTCTGTGGCAATCTGAAAGTCACTTGGAATGCTTCCCCATAGGGTTCATGGCACAGAGTGCTCTAAGGACTTGCCTGCATGAGAAAAATTTGCTGCTTTAGCTATATTGGTATAGTTAAAGGGGTAGTTGTTCCAGTACTGATGCAGTTGTATCAATATGAAAATGCTTATACCAATATAGCTTATTTTAGCACATGAGATGAAATAAACTATATTGGAATAAGGTGGTTTTATCGTGGTATGAATGTGTCCATACGAGGAGTTGCACTGGTATAACTATATTAATAAAAGAAAAAATCACCCCTAACTCAAGATAGTTATACCAGCATAAAAACTGCGCAGATAGTAAAGGTAGGACTAACTACCACAACTCATTTAACAAGAGTAGGCAGTCTTATGAAATTTGCCTGCTCTGGAGCTCAGACTGAGAAGCTAATTGCCTGCTAGTATTTGCTAGCTCCCTGCTCCATTTTGCAGCATGCTTTCCTCTCTCCAACCACACTCAGACCTTTTCTAGGCTTGTATCCCTGCTCAGTAAATGTTCCTGTCAGTAAAGCATGCTATTTTGTAACTTACAGCACTTTGCAATATGTGTTTAATCCCTGCATTTTATTTCTCCTCTTTCCTGCATATTTTAAAAAGGCAATGGTAGTTTTTCCCTTTTGAATATTTTCCCTTTGTCTTTTAAGGGGAGAAACAGACACTGCTTTTCACGCTTTTGTGTTGCCATTAAAATATTTTTGGTGGCACAAAGGCCAAACAAACTGATGTCCATACCCATTGTTGTGCCACAAATGCCCAAAATTTGTGGGCAAGATGAAAGTGGTATTAATTTGCGCTGCTGTTTATCAGTGGGTGTTTGTTAACTTTATGGTGCAAGAGTGTCAGCAGCCCAGAACTGCCCATTCTCTCCAGTTGCCCCAGGCAGGTGTTTAGGCGATTTGAGAGGCCTGATCCTATACACCCTGGGAATTCCCATGAAGGACTGGATCCTCAAGCTTTGCATTCACAAGGCAAGCTAACTAGAGCATTAAAAATCGTTCTAGGAACTTACCCTGCCAGCACTCACCAGCAAGGGGGAATGGACTGCTGCTGGCAGGACCTGTCAGCCCCCCTTTGCCACACTTTTAGCTGTGCTGCTAATGAGGAGTGAGCTTTGAACTTCCTCTGGGAGAAGAATCTTCTCCCCTAAGCCTTGGGCAGATCAGGGGAGACCTATGCAAGTGCAGGTGGGACAGCAGTAGTGCGTCTTAAACTCCTGTAACATCTTATGAGGTGCATTTCTTCTTTCCATATCTTGTCTCTACCAGCAGCTTTTGAAGCAAAATCCCTCCCACTTCTCAGATTACTTTTGTCTGTAAATAAAACACGTCATGTTGAATGTCTGCTTACACTACTTCTCACAGGTGGAGGTGCTAATAGCTCCTTAAAGAAGCAGTTTTGAAGGTTGGTTGGGGAAAGGGAGGATGGGCATGTCATCAGCCACTGAGGATCCCTGGGGAAACATCAATCAGCATGAGTCAGAGTCCTGCTGCAGGAAGGGGGCAGATGGGACAGAGTACAGTCTATCCTGGGAAGCTGGAGGACCTGGCCAAGCATTATCACTGTATGTATGACATGCCAGACTTTCAAATTAAGGCCTGATAGAAACAAGCTAGAGAAATGTTCTATGTTTTTCAAGCAACATCTTTGTACCGGATTGGCCTTTCTTATTGTGTGATAATTAGTTTGAACATGTAACATGTCTACGTTTGTTGTGCAATTAACTAGTGATTTGCATAATACATGTAATGTATGTCATGGGCCTAACACTCAGTAACAATATTATCCCCATAACATGGTCTGTTGGTCTTCTGGTGTCACTGGGAGTCATCTCGTTTCCCTGCCATTCTCCAAATTTCAGTGGTGTCCAGAGAAGGCCATCCTCTCAAGACAGATAACAGACCAAGGTCTGGAGTAGGCCAAGGTCAGGGAAGAGTTCAGAAACAGTTCAGGGAAGCACTTCCATCTGGGACCTTGTTAATTGTAGATTAAATTAAGAGGTAGTTTAACATTTTAAAAGCAGAGTGTGTTACACTCAAAGATAAGAGAAACAAAGAGTTTGATCAGATATTCAGATAGGGTGCTCAGAAGAAACTATACTTTACACAGTTTGTATTTGTTTTCAATGTGTAAAATTCTTTGCCAGGAGCATGACTCTGTATTCAAACAGGAACATCCAGTGAACTCTCTTGCTAACTTTTCCATTCCTTGTTGCAAATATTGGTCCAGTCCTGTGGCTGAATATACCTACCAAAAAATAGCATGATCAAGCCTTTTATCTTAAGCTGTATCTTCAGCAGAGACAAAAAACCCCAAAACCTGGTTGGGTGTTTTTTTTGTGTTGCACTTTCAGTCATCTCAACAAAAATTTCAAGCATCAGAAAAAGAAAGTGGACTGTAAAGCAAACCTAATTATGGGATGCATATCCATATAGAGACTGAAAATTCCTGCTTATGATCATAATGTAGAAAGGTGTTACTGTTTAGGGTTCTACTTCTGATTAAAAGCTACTGGATGTGTTTATAGCACACTGCAAGGAGGAAAAAAGATCAATCAGCTTTCCCCTGCATTAATTTTGATTGGACTTGTGTCTACAGTAATAATAGTTGCTAGAATGTCAATTAAATTCTGCCTGAAAAAAACTGAGGAAAAATATCCTGAAAATTTAGTAATAACTACAGCAATAACTACAATGCTATTAATTATTTCCTAGAATTTTTATTTCCTTTCTTTGGTGAATAGGTGCCTATTTTTATATCATCAATATTTATGTTAATTATCCCAACAATTAGAAGTAGTTAGTTAAGTTCTTATAGGGAGCACCTACATGAGATGCTTACTGCACATTAGCCTAATAACAGTGCACAGTAGTGTGTCATGGCAAAAAACATGCTAATAGCCAATTGTGCAGTGTTATTAGACTAATGCGCAGTAAGCATCACTAAATAACCGTGCGCCAGCACTGCTGCCGGCACCACTTTATTAAGTACTAAACTAAATGCGCAGTATCTAAGGTGGATTAATGAGCATGTAGACAAGCCCATAGACAGCAAATATGCCTTATCTTATGTGGAGTCACCCTGGTGGGATAGAAAGAGATCATTAAAATTACCACTAATGTAGTACAAGAAAAAAATATTTCATGAGACTGAACTAGATCCAGCAGACAACACTTATCTCCTCTCTGTCACTGATTCTGTTCTATTCTGAATAGAAGGGAAAGTAAACATTTGCTCAGCTTAACATTGCTCACTCCGTTACAATTATATTAAGAGGGGTACATCAGGACCTGGGAGAACAGTTCACCAGAGCTCCCCAAGGGATAACAAGGTCTAACAGCCATAAACTCCAGGAAGGCCAATTTAGACTAGATATCAGAAAAACGTTATTTATGATGCAAGAGTCCAGGGTCTGGAACAGACTCCCACCAGAGATGGTGCAAGCACCTATTCTGGACTCTTTCAAAAAATATGTGGATATTTTCCTTGCTGGGATCACTTGATCCCAGCTGACTTCCTGCCCATGGCAGGGGGCTGGACTCAATGATCTCACGAGGTCCCTTCCAGCCCCTAATGTCTATGAAAATCTGTGAAATCTATGAAAACGGGCGCCAGGACTGACCCCTTGGGGCACCCCACTTGATACCGACTGGCAACTAGACATCAAGCCATTCATTACTACTCTCTGAGCCCGATGCTCCGGCCAGTTTTCCATCCACTTTACAGTCCATTCATCCAGCCCATACCTCCTTAGCTTGCCTGAGAGAATGTTGTGGGAGACTCTAACAAAAGCCTTGCTAAAAAGCAAGATACACCACATCCACTGGTCTCCCCACATCCACAGAGTTGGTCACCTCACCACAGAAGGCAATCAGGTTGGTCAGGCATGACTTGCCCTTGGTGAATCCATGCTTACTGCTCCTATTCACTTCCTCCTCCAAGTGCTTAGAAAGGCATTCCTTGAGGACCTGCTCCAAGATTTTTCCAGGGACTGAGGTGAAGCTGACTGGTCTGTAGTTCCCCAGATCCTCCTTCTTTCCTTTCTTAAACATGAGTACTATGTTTATCCATTTCCAATCTGGGACCTCTCCTGACCACCATGAATTTTCAAAGATGATGGCCAGCGGCTCTTCAGTCACATCAGCCAACTCCCTCAGCACTCTTGGGTGCATCCCATCTTGCCCCATGGACTTGTAGACGCCCAGCTTTTCTAAATAGTCCCTATCCTGTTCTTTCACTGGTGAGGGCTGCTTACCTCCTCCTCAAACTGTGATGCCTGGTACAGTAGTCTGGGAGCTGACCTTGCCTGTGAAGATTGAGGAAAAAAAGACATTGAGCACTTCAGCCTTTTCTGCATCCTCTGTCACCAGGTTGCCTCCCCCATTCAGTAAGGGGCCCACACTTTCCCTGATCCTCCTCTTGCTGCTGACATACTTGTAGAAACCCTTCTTGTTGCCCTTCACACATTCCTTTCTACCCCATGAGAACCAGGACTTGTGGTTAGAAAACTTCCACTAGCTGTTTGAATAAAGCCTCATCCACCACTTCCTCCTGGTCTGGTGGTCTATAGCAGCCCCCCACCATGACATCAGCATTGTTGTTCTCCCCTCTGACCCTAATGCAGAGACTCTCAACAGGCCTATCTCCAGTTTCATACTGAGCTCTGAGCAATCATATGGTTCCTTTACATAAAGTGCAATTCCTCCTCCTCTTTTCCACTGCCTGTCTATCCTGAACAGTTTGTACCCATCCATGACAATGCTCCAATCATGAGAGCTATCCCACCAAGTCTCTGTTATTCCAATCACGTCATAGTCCTGTGACTGTGCAAGGAATCCCAATTCTTCCTGCTTGTTTCAGGCTCCATGAGTTTGTGTACAGGCACATGAGATAACTAGTTGATTGCCCCTGCTTTCTCAGGAAGTATGAGATCACCTCCCCTGTTGCCTCCTCTTACTTTCTCTTCCTCCAGGCCTCCTGCTTCCCCACTTACCTCAGGGCTTTGGTCTCCATCCCCTAGTTACCTTGTTTAAAGCCCTCTTCACTAAGTTAACAAGCCTGTCTGTGAAGACACACTTCCCCCTCTTCATCAGGTGGATCCCATCTCTTCCCAGCAATCCTTCTTCTTGGAGGAACATCCCATGGTTGAAGAAGCCAAAGGCGAAGAGTATAGGAACACAGAAGACAAAGAATGCAGTTTCCATAATGAAGAACATGGTTTGAAACCTTCTGCAGCTAGTCTGTCTTTAAGAACACCTATATGATATGCTTGAGTCACATTCCATAAAAAATAAAAGGAAATGAGACCTGTAACTTACATTATTATTCCAAAGGAACAATTATTCTTTTATTTAAGGGGCAAATATATGATATTATAGACAAATATTAAGAAAAAATGTGGTGACAATGTTAAAAAAAAATCTTTTTGTCACAACCCAGTTAACTTGTGCCCATGCCACTGAGCAAGAGATACCATTCAAATCATCTTCATTTGAATATTAAGGGTTAAAAGACATCCCTGCCAAAAATTCCTTGAAACAAAACGCTGGTGGTGTACTACAGATAATTGGTCAGCTGAAATAAAATGCTAAGGGAAACTATATATAATTGGTCAAAGATAAGCGTAAGCTCCTCACACGTAGCACACATGTAACAGGTAGAGAAACCTAACCCACTACCTTGTAACTTGAGGAGACAAAGAGCTGCCACCTGCCAAAAATTAAAGATTCCATATAACGGTTCACCATTGGATATTCCTGTAAAACACCTCTGCCTATAAATAGTTTAACGGTTTCCACCCAAGTCGGAGAGCTCTGGGGATCTCACAGGAAACACCTGTGCTTGTCACCAGAGAATTGGGAAATTGATCAATTCCCAATCAATCACCCCGTCAGCGTAAAATATTGACGTAGAAAGTCTTGCAAGCGCGACCGTCCGTTCCCGGCGCCACGTCCGTCATTATCTTGTCGTAACCTAACTGCATGCGTGTACTCGACTCTGTAACCGAAGTTATATGCGTATACTCGACTCTGTAACCGAAGCTGTAACGCAACAAAGGCTCGCCTGCATCGTCCATCACTATCTAGGCAACGTAAGTAAACAAACTCCTGTAACCTACACGCGTCTGTGCCTGGTTAATTCCACTCCATCCATCACTACCCGCCTACCGAGCTCTAAATCTAAACACTCCGGTATGAGTCAGGCGGCTGCCGGCGGCTGCTCTGATTCACGACACTTTTGAGACTTCGAAATAGCCCAGCCAAAAATCTTTAAATTATTTGAATTTCCAGCCTTCTTGGCTCACACTTTTGCCTAAAACCATGGAGAGTGGATCAGGGTGATAGTATCAGCTAGTACATGAAACAAAATGCTAGATTTTGTCATAAGAGAGAACTTTTGCTCAGGATACAGCTATTATTAATCATAGGAAGAAACAGGACACATTCTGATGTGGAATTCCTATGCAGGCTACAGGAAATTGATGTCAAACCTACACTAGTTTATATTGTAATAAGTTATACAATATCCCATAACCTTCCATTACTGTGACGCTCAGGCCCTGCTACACATTCAAATTTAAGCTAGACAGAAACCAGCTATAAAGTTGTTACACATTTTCAAGCACTAACTTTATAGTTGGTTTGCTCTTTTTATGGCTGCATAGTCATTTTTTTAGTGTGATAATTACTTTGCATATGTGACCGGTCTAAATTTATTGTGTAATTAACCAATTCATTGTGCGATAATTACTTTCTACTTGTGGCTGGTCTTACTTTGTACATGTGGCCAGTCTAAATTTATTGCACAATTAATCAGTTAATTGCGTAATATACATAACTTGTGGCAGGAGCCTCGAATTCCATTGTTTCAGACCCAAAGGACAAAATTAACTGGATATAATTTATACATGGAAAGAAAAAGAGAAGAAAGCTCATGAATATTAACAATAGCTGCTCTAAAAACATCTTGATAAGAAAATTCCTGAAGAATGGTCTAAATTAGGTCATCAGCCACCTGCCTTGAGTGAAACATTGCAATCCCCCTTTTGTCCTGTGCTGAGGGCTGGGACATTGGGATGGTAGGAGCTGCATTTATAGCAGCAAACCACACAAAGATCCCCGTACGAAGGTAGAATAGGTAGGAAGAATCATGAAGTGACCAGCCAAACTAGTGCCATGCATTTGAGGATGTGGCCCACAGTCATTAACAAAATATTGCTGGTTTCCAACAACTACAGTACCATAGTGCCCTTATCTATGAACAGGAGACTCTGCAACAACTATGGGGGACAATGTAAATGAATGATTAATGTTTAATTGTGCCCAATGTGTGCTCTGATTTGAAGACTTTAAGGGGCAAATTTCCAATCTGTCATTACTGGCCTGAGACCTCTTTTATTTCAGGTCCAGGTTTGTGCCTGCTGCAGAAATCTTAGATATCTATCTGACCTAAACTGCTCACACAATTGTGTCACAAGGATTTGTGCCTGCAGACCCAGAAGTCAGTTTCTACAAATCCAGCTCTTAACACTTCTCTGTTTATAATCCTTTTTTTCATTTTATTCTTATTTAAAAATAATGAAAGATTTCATAGCGGCCTGTTTAATATTCCCACCCATCAGCACAGTAACTGGTCACCTTCCGCTTAAAAATGACAACAGTGGTAGAGTCCCTCCTTGATGTTTTTTCCATGTGAATTTCAAATGTTGCCTAAAAAGCCAGCTCCATGTAAGCAGGAAAAGCAGACATAATACTCAACTAGTTTTATGTTCATACACATATAAAATGATATTAAAAACAAAGATTGGGAGACAAATGTTGAAGATTTTTCTTCTGTTCATTTTTTGTCACTCCATGTATATTAATATAAAGGAAAGCAACATTACTAATGAGTTATTTGACCAATGTGTTATTTTCATCTAATGTATGCTTATGAGACAATCAGATTGCTTCCTCAACCTGAGCTATTTTATAATACATGTGAACCTTATCTGTACTGGTATGATATAGTATCTGGAACAGCAATTTAATGCAATCTCTCATCTATTTCACTGATTGCAACCATTTAGTGCAATCTTAAAGAAAGATGATTAGAACTCACTGGGTCTTAATGTTTAATTTATTTACATTCATGCCTGCTAGAGAGCCATTTCATTCGTCTCCTAAACGATGGCATAAAATCATTGAAAAATGATGTGCAATAAACATTATTATACCACTGTCCTCACTGGCAGATAACAACTACTGTCATTCCCAACTCTGATTGACCCTCTGTGGCATAGCTCTTAAAATTCTAGCCATAATATAAAATATCACAGGCACAACATTACTTTATTTATGGATGGTACATAAACAGATTTGTAGTTAAAATAAAATCCAAGCAGGATTGGCATTTCTGTGCAGGTAGCTGAAGCAAAGCCACTTTAGGGGGAAAAAAAGAATAAATGTCATATTAACTGAAAGAAAGGGCGAATTTTTGGAACCATGACTGCATTATAATTGGCACTTCTGGTGTTGTTGCCTAGCGCACGAGTATTCGCATTAAGCTGAACAAATGCCACATTTGCATTTCTGATAAGTGCTAGCATTTTTTCCCATTTCTCATGCATCCCTTGTTTCCATAAGCATACCTGAAAAGTTACCTAAATTAGTCTGCCAAGACAGCTTATTATCTCATCCTAATTGACAGAATTATGAAATTTCTATAACAATTATCTTGACTCAGCATAAAGGACCTTGCCAAGAGCATTTGGGAATTAAAATAAGAACAACAAAAAAAAGTTAAAGTGTCTGGGATGGAGATCTAACAATACAGCAGACAACAGCCCATACCAAACAAATAAGGGGAATTAACCAAATTTCCAAGCAGCAGAATGCATTCATGAGTGCAAAACTCCTTTTTAAACCCAATACATTAATACATACAGACATTATTACATGATCTCCATGTTAAAAAGGACCGTCTGATTATTTAGCAAAAAAAAAAAGTATTTGCATTCTGACTGTCTCTTTCAAAAGTACTATATTCAATTATTACAAGCACAGCACATTCCTGTTTCTTGAAGGAATTAAGTTAGATGAATAAGATGAATATTGCATTTATTGTAGTGGCTGAAACTGCTTATTGTATTTCAAGTGTATTTCAACAAAAAAAAGGGGAAAACTAAATCTTTCAATCATATTAATATATTTTGTGTCTGACTCAAAGCAGCTAACTTTTAATAGAAATGTTAAAATCTTCATTTCATAAGGAATATTGATTCAAAAGTGGCTCTGGTTTAAAAAGTGATTACATGAAAATGACATTTTGTTCTTAGTTTTAGAAACAAAAAATAAGTTTTTCCTCCACCCTGCAGCACCACCACAGTTAATAAGCAGGGAGAGAGATTCTGTTCCTTCTAGGATTCTTCTATTATCATCATAACTGTGTACCAACAAACCAGTTGAGTAAGCAGTAACCCCATATAGTCAGTAAGATTGCAAGGTTGTCACTGAAGCCATCATTTGGTCATCAAAACCATATTAGTGATGATTCATGAGAAGGCAAAAATTAAATCTGATTTTGAATCTATGTTAAGCTCCCCAGGCTGACAGGTCAGAGAGAGGACTCTTCTTGTTTGCAAACTTAGTATATTTGACAGAAAAATAATCACAAGACAGCATGGACCTCTACAATGTGATTTTTGTAGTGACTTTTCAGAAAACCTCCTAGGCACGATAAAAAATTCTAATCCCTTTTAATAAATCCACAGAGCATAAACCAGGATAGCAGTAGCCTTCTTCACTAAATTTCACTGGTGCTATACATAGTTACATCTATGTTTATATCTTTCTATTTCTAGCATGTATGAGCATGGGTTTGATGAGCAAAAAGGAGAAGATTGCAGAGAAATTGTGTGCACTTACAGATAATGATTACTGCATGAGAACTCCAAAATCAGGACTGTCTCAAGACCATATCCAGCAGGTAGAATGGTCTTCTGAAATGTGCAATCACTGGAAAAATGTAGAGACTTGACATAAAGTATGCCCAACCTATTCAGGAATGAAACATCAACATACTGTAGATCCCATTTAAACAAGAAAAGGCAATAAAAAGAACATGTAGAGTTCATTGAGTGAGTTCTGTGCCTTCCATACTCTAAAAAAAAATACATCCCATATATATCTCTTTTTTCCTCCCTTGTTGCCAATTTGATTGATTTTTCTTTATTTGTAATTTGGTGTTTAAACTACCATTACCTTGCTGGGTTTGGCTCCAAATAGGTCACAGATAGAAAAAAATTCTACACTGAGGATCTCGAAAAACTTTATGCCAACCAAGCAGACATTTGCAGAATACTCAGAAAATCTTTATTAAAGTACCAAAGTGCTGAGTTAAAAAAAATTCTATAAAGACTGAAATTCTGGAAAAATAAGTAATGAATTAGTAGAACAACGCATCACCTCAGCAAAGTATGCTTAATCAGTCAGTATTAAGAGGGGATTCTGAACAAGAACCACAATGCACTTCAAGCTGAACATCCACTATACCAAAAGCACATCTTTTTTTATACCACTGGCCCATTCTATGGTCATTCTTATGCAATCCCCATTGGCCCATTAAACCTGCTAATTAATATCATTACTAGCTTTGCAGTGCTCCACTTAAATATTAACGCAAACCATATTAGGCCCCAGAAGCCACATCAGCTGTGTTTTTCTGGTTTTTTAATGTTTCCCTCACTTCTGGATTCCCAAGATCTTGGAATGTTCAACATTTTTTTTCACAGTGTGGAAAACAATATGGTTTTTACTTCACATGGCATAGCTTAACAATATTTTTGCCTTTGTTCTCTGCTTGCATTTCCAGACCTGGCTTATTTTTTATTAGCTTCACTACAATTTATATTTTATAAACTACTGATACATTTTCTCTAAAAACCTCCTTGGGCAATATCTCATATTACAGATTTAAAAATGATGTAATCCTGTGGATGAATCAGATTGAAGTTGGAGCATCTCTGCTGTCTAATTAAAATAAAAGCAAACAACTCATTCAAAGCAGACCAGTCTGAATGGCTTACAAATTATATTAACTTTCCTCATCGCTGTTATGCTTTCATTTTTGTACTTTGCATCTTGCTACCTTCACCTCCTTAGGTTGCCATGTATTCCTCCAATTGCTGTGCCTGTGGGTTTGGAAGGAAGACATCATTTTTAACTGTATGGCATTTTTTTCTCTTTAGAAAACACTGAAATGGAACTGAAAAAATGTGAGCAGCTTTGGCCATTGCCCCTTTCACATTATTCGCAAGTTAATGTCCCATCAACTAAATACATGTCTCTACTTAAGTCCTGTGGGAGAAAATTCCTTGAAATCTTTCCAGTGAATCTGACTACAGTATTCTGGGTACAGCAGTTGAATTAGCAGCCCATAGCTGTTGAGGTGCTTTTGATTTTTATAAGGTTCATGTGAGTTTTAGGGGTGTGCAAAACAGGCCCTATTCGATTCAGATTCAGCCTGAACAGGGACAGTGATTTGATTTGTTGATTCAGATTACTGTCCTTGATTCAATTTGGCTGAATCTGAATCTGAAGATTCGATGCTGATTTGGCGAATCAGCTATTCAGACATAGACACAGCTTTAAATGTTTTTTCTACATACCTCGAGGTACCAACACGGCTTGGCTGCAATGCTGGGGGATGGAGCGTCCCACAGGAGTGTGGGGGCGGCCCTTCGTGTGCTTGGCAGTGAACCCGGAAGTGGACTGGAAGTACTTCTGGTCCACTTCTGGGTCCACCAGGGAGTGTGCTGGGCCCCACCCCCTACACCTCCCCAGCTCAGCAATCAGCTATGAGGGGACCCCAGGTGCCCTTCCCAGACCCAGGAGGCACCAGTCACTGAGCCTGGAGAGCATGGGGGCGGGGCAGTGCGCTCTCCAGTGGACCCAGAAGTGGACTGGAAGTACTTCCGATTTGAATCAGAGAGATTAAAGGGTCCTCTGATTCGATTTGGAATCGAGCCGAATCTCCGCCAAATCAAATCAGCGACTGAAGCTTCACACAGCCCTAGTGAGTTTATTTAAAATACAGTGAAACTGACTTACAGGGCATTTTTATATGTGGTTTAGGACATGGCACTGGGCACTTTGAGTAGCAAGCTGCACTAATTCTAAGTGACGACACGTCACGTGTTTCAGCATCCCTGTGTGTCCCCGTGCTGAAAAAAAGGCAGTGAGGCACTTTGAACTAAAGCTCATTGATCATATGTTATTTCAAAGTGCCCAGCTGCCAGTGCGGGAATGTATGGGGGCGCTCATACATGTGACATGGAAGGCTGTTACAACGCGTCGATTTCCATGCTCCAGCAGACTCGATTAACCTAGTACATAAGAGCAAACTACCCGCATGTCTATAGGAGCCCACACTTGGGCATTTATACACATACTTTTTGGTCCCATGATGTGCTGGAGATCTGCCACTTTGGAGAAGACTCAATTGATCAAGTCTGCTCTGCATGCGAGCTGATGCACACTGCGCTACATTGTATGCAGTTGTGTAAGTGGCGAAATGCGCATCAGTGCACAGAAAATGGCAGCAGCGCACTTTTGAACGAAAGCACCTTTGATGTGTTTTAGTTCAAAAGCTCACTGACGCCATTTTCTCAGTGCTGATACACATTTTGCCATTTATACAACTGCAAGCATCGTAGCACAAGGCGCTTTTCAAAGCGCCTGTGCTACAGTGCTTGCATGTGTAAAAATGCCCTTTGTGTTGAGAAAAAAAGCATTTCATTGAGAGAGTTCCAGGGAACTATTACCATTTTGTACATTCAGAGTTAGACTAAAAGAGTATAATGGCTTGGGCCATGTGGCTTGTGGTTATTGAATTCTTGAACCATCACATGAAGGAATCTCACCTCATTTCTTCTTACAGAAGCATCAATGCTGCACTACTGTTTTGCTAAGAACTATACGGCCATAAAACTCCAGAATAAGATAATGGCCTTATTGTGACTATACAGGGACAAGTAAAGAGAAGGGAAGCAAAGGTGATTTGAATTACTGTCCCAAATAGAGTTGACTGAATCTGAATCACCCAGGCCAGGCCCATCCCCCACCCGATCTCTCAGCCCAGCAATGGCTGTCCCACATGCCCTAGCTCCCAGCACTTTGAAAAAAAAGCCAAAACTCACTGGGTGCTGCCAGTTGGGCTGGGAGACGATCCCCGCTGCCCCCTGCTGCCCCACACTGCATGGGGGGCTCTGCCACAAGTCCCGTGACCACCCCCCTGCTGTCCCAACCCCTCTATAGCTCCCCTGCCTCCCGTGGATCTGGCCCATTAAGGAAAAAAACCCTGAGAAAACCCCCAGAATCACCAGTTCCTGCCAACAGGGGGGGTGGTCCCCGCTGCCCCTCATTGCCCTGCACTGTGTGAGGGGCTCTGCACGAGCCCCCCAAAGCCCCAAGGCTGCTGCAGGAGCCGGTGAGCCCTGGGCTTTTTCTTGTTATTTTCTTAAAGGGCTGTAGCTAGGGCAGGTGGGGCAGCCAAGAGGGGGGGCTGGAAGAGTAAGGGGGAGTCAGGGGTCTTGTGCAGAGCCCCCCATGCAGCAGGGGGCAGCAGGGAGCAGTGGGGATCATCCCCCCACCCAGCAGCACCTGGTGAGTCTGAGCTGTTTTTTAAAGCACTGGGAGCTGGGGCAGATAGGGCAGCCATGGACATGGGCTGGGGGAGCAGACAAAGGATGGGAGCTGGCAGGGGTCCCCCCATGGTCCCCTTCCCAACCCCCCCCGCCCCCTTACTTACTCGCTATGAGTCTGGCTCCAGCTCCCTGTTGCAGCCAGCAGGGACTAGTCAAATCATCGAAGCTCTTTGAATCTTTTCCGAAGATTCAGAGAGCTTTGAATCAATTTGGATCTTTTTATTGGTCCCCTGATTTGATTCAGATTTAGAGATTCGGCCATCGAATCTGGCCGAATGTCCTCTGAATCGAATCACCACCTGAAGCTTCATACACCCCTAATGATTAGCCTAATTTTGACATTTTAAATAAACATTATGGTTGCACAGTTGTAGACGCATGCTTGTAACGCACATTAAATTAGGGTAATGCGCATTAATGTGTTTTGTGTAGATGCACCCTCTGAGTGTCAGTTTGATCTCTGAGTAGTTCTGAGCAGTCCCAAAGGACGTCTACAGCTGCAGGAGAGAAAATATGTGGCTGTTCCCTGCTTTAGAGCACCCACAGAAAGCACCCTAGCCTGCACTCCCAACACCATGCATTTCTTCTGAAGACATTTCAGTCAGATTATGTTTAGAATAACATAGAGAGTCAGGTGGAACAGAAAACTGGCCTCAATTTGTTTTAGACCTCAGAAAATAAATTAATTTAAAGGGAAAATAAAAGTCATAACAGGACAGACTAGCAATAAGAAGGTTGCAGGGGATAGTCTATTCTTAAACCTAGAATTCTTAATACCACAAATTATACCTTTTATTCAAACAAACAAACCAATCCCTTTTGGTCTAAATTTGGCTTATTTGATCTTCACTGTCAAGCAAACTGGGTAGAGGTAGGCCACATTTGAGTTACAGGGCTGGGCATAGCTTACATGTTTCTATTTTGTACAAAGCAGTGTGACCTTTTTATGATCTCTCAATAACTCCAGAGTGTCTTGATTTTAAAAGTTCAAACTTGTCATGCTGTTAATCCTGGATGAGGACAAGTGCACGTGACATGTGTGAAAGAAATTGGTTAAAAAAATAAAAATGGTATTAACATTCAAATTGCTTAACCTTTGCAGTGGTGTCATATTATACTAGTGAAAAATGCACTGTGCACCAACTCTCTAGGAATATTACAGTGAGTATTGGGAATACTCCTCAGACAGGCACCATACAAGTTATTGTGCCAAGTGCAACAATTCAGGGCAGAAGAACATCCCAATCATTATTTTAAAAATAAATTTAACTATTCCAGTAGTATGTTTCAGTACCTGGTTTTATATGGATAGGTTTTTAGACCCCTTCCACTCCCTGACCAGGAGGATTTATAGTCTGCCTTTAGTCTGTCTCCTAGCCTTTAACCTGTTAGGCATGGCTCTCAGATTCATTGGACAAAGAACAAAACTTGGAGAACCTTTTATCTTAATTCTAAGCTGTCACAAACAGCTGCCTTTGATAAGCCTTTAATATCCAGTGGCCAGAAAAACAAATCACAAATAAGGTGCTATGGGGAAGGATAAAACAGAGGATTATAGGACTAGGAGGAAAAAACAGAATGAAAATAGAACTAGCTGGGAGATGCAAAGAGAAAAGACCCTGACAACATAAGGCAGCCATTCCAGTGTGATCCCCAAGGCAAGAGGCATTGAGTCAGACCAAAGCCCTCATAGGGGCATACAACAAAGTCTGTATTAAGAGCCAAATGACATGGGAAGATGCAAAGATGAATGCACAAAAGCATCAAAGATGGAGGGCAGTAGTGAAGACCCTCTGTTTGAAATAGATTAGTGGCATAAGAAGATGAAGCGCCATTCAATTGCAGATCATAGCTTTAGTTCTTCAGACAGTTTGCAGGAAGAGCGTTCTTTGATGGCATTGGGGACAGTACACAAGAAGACAGCAGGCCAGGCAGGCAGCAGCTGTTATGCTTCAAGACTACAAAAGATCTGGAATAAATCCTCATCCCTCTAATCTAAGGTTCTATCTTCTGCGGAGAAAGGAGAGAGCTTCAATTGCTTGGGGACTCCAAATTTCAGCAATTTGGCATGGAAGCACCGAGAATGAGTTTAAGGTGTAAAATGAAAGGTCTGTGGGAAGGGGTGGGGGTGAGAACAGCTACTACTTTCAGGAATAGAAAGAGAGCAGCCAGGACAAACAAGGAATGTGAAATGCCATGGTGACTGCATTACCACGAAACTAACCAGTGAAAAAGGGTGAATTATATTTTGGGGGAAATTCTAAAAGGCTTCTATTATTAATACATTTTCCACAACATTTTTAAGGCAAACCAAATTTTAAAAATTCCCATTTTCAAAAAATAATTTAATAACAATTTCAAAAGTAATCCGCACTCTTTGACCTACTCTGAAATGTTTTAGTTAAAAGTTTTATTTTTTCAATGAAATACTAAAAACAAAAAGATGTCAACCCAAATGAAAAAAAATTCTATTACAATTTCTGTATTAATGGAAACCCTACTTTTTATCACAAAAGGTTCTGATACAAACATTTCAGGCATGCATTTTCACTGACTTCTTCCATGAGGGCAACAGCATATTTCTCTCTTAACCTCACTATATTCCTCATTCTGTGACTTTTGGACTACATCGCTATTTACTCCGCTATGTGGAATACAACTAAATTCTATCAATTTGTGGTTTGGGGAATGGAGGGAATTCAGGTGCACTGGGAACCTTGTCTAACATTTCTCCCAACTGTAGTCCAACCAATAAAAGATATCACCAAAAACATCCTTGCCTCTAATTTATTACTCATATGATTCATATGAGTGGGCACATCTACACATGCAATTAATGCAAGGCAATAAACTCTGGAGTTTATTGCACCCAGCCGTGTTCTTTGAATGTGTACCCAGGACTGAAGCATATTGAGCAAAATCAAAGCAGCCCCAGCTGGCAGAGACTCATGGGGTTATGCTCCTTCCAGCTCAATATGCTGTGGAGAGGCTGGCTGGGGCATAAGGGTATTTCAGTGTGAGGTTAGCCAGCAGCCCCCACACTGAAGCACCCTCATACTCCAGCCAGCCAAGATAGCATCTACACATATGCTGCTGCAGATCAAACAGCTCCATAGCAGGATAGTACTTGTATTTACAAGAACTATCCTATTGTGGAATTAATTAGTTTACTCCAGCTAAATAGGGCTGCACATATAGATAAGCAACATTTACTGTGGAGCTAATTAGTCAACTGCGCAGTAAACATCTCATGTAGATGCACCCAGTAGGTGGCAAATTAAGCAGCAGAAATGTTTTTCCTTTGTTCCTCTTTCTGATTCTATTTACATGTCAGTAACTGTGGAGCACTACAAATCAAAATAGCAAATAGCAAGAATGGATACACACCCTAACAACTGAAATATGCATTAGTGAATGTAAGTTCTCTTGGGAGAAACTGAGAGGAACCTTTTCTTCCTACTAAATGTCCTAAAAATGAATAGTTTAGAATAAGTAAAATCACATTTGTTCAAATTTGGAAAATGCCATAGTTCACATCTGCTCACAAAACAAGAAACAATTTATTTGTATTAAAGTGAAAGCCAATAGTTCATACCCAAGTTAGTAGTGAATACACTGTCTCTGCTAATCTGACAAATGGCAAAACTATTTTTGGGTGTGTACAGAATTTCTACTTTTTGCACTATGAGGCTGCTAAAAGTCCTCTGTAACAATAACATAACAAATGTTTAGGGCTGTTGAGCACTTTAAAAAACCTACAACTGATGTAGTATCAGATGAAGGGACTCTAGGGCAGACTGTCTTAGTGAAACTGTACAAGTTCACATTAAGGGTTAATTTTGGGTGATTCCATCTACATCCCTGGGCCTTTTGCAGGTCTGTGCCAGTGCTCACCTCAGCCCCACCACCAGGCTGTCACAGAGAGAAGACAGAAAAGGCTCTGTCTCCTTCGTGTACAGCTGGGGCGGGGGCGGGGGCTGGAGCTGCTAGGGTACTGGGGGAATCTGAGCTATGCCCATGCAGTGGCGGGGGTGGTGCTCCATTCCCCACCCCAGCTCTGGCTGCAAAAAGGCCAAGCTGGCAGTTGCATGCTGCCACTGCGAAGGGGCTTGGGTGGAGGATAGGGGAAGGGAGCCCTCCACCTTGCATGCCCCTCCTAGCTACCCTGGCAGGGATACAGGGGGGCAGCCAGGCCAGGCCTGTGCAGTGGGGGAGCTCCCTTCCCCCACCCTGGCACCCCAGGCTCTTGACAGCTGCAGCACGCAGCTGCCAGCTTGGCTTGGCCATGGTTGGAGCTGGGGTTGGGGGAACAAAGCAACTCCCTGCATTGTGGGCTTGGCCCAACTCCCCCTAAGACCCCAGTAGGCATAGCTGGGGGGCCCGTGAGGCAGTGGGCTCTGATTTCCACCACCACCCCCGGCCCAGCAGCTCTGGTCATGACAAAGCTGAGCTGGCAGCTGTGTGCTGCCACTGTCAGGAGGAATAGGTGAGGGGTGGAGGAATGGAGCTCCTCTACTATATGGGCCCAGCCTTGCTACCCCTGCTGAGGTTTTGTGGGGATCTGGGTCAAGCCCATGAGGTGAAGGGACTCCATTTCCCCCCCACACCTCAGCTCCAAGCACGGCAGACAGGAGGCTGTTGCTGTCAAGCTCCCCCCCCCC